>NW_023661694.1:0-17167 GCF_015228065.2 Penaeus monodon | reverse complement strand
GGAAAGGGGGGGGGGGGTTTGGGGAAAAAAGGGGTTTTTAAAACAAGGCTCGTGAATTAGTCTAAAAAAAACATATTTTGGGGATCGTTCCGCAAAATGTCAGTTGAGGCTTAGCGAAAAAAACCCTTGTTTTGGTTTAAGGGAGTGGTATTTATATTTCGTAAGTATAAAATTTTATATTTTTGTATAATGGTTTGTGCATACAAAATTACACAGTATTTAAAAAACTTAAAATTGCGTCTTTTTTTAAGTGATTTTTGTTTTTTAAAAATTTTCGTTTTTTTTGCTAAATGGGTTTATATTCGATTGAGGGGCAGCTCTCTCTTTTCCCTTTTCCCTTCCTCTCTCTCTCCTCTCTCTCCTCCTTCTCTCTCTCTCTCTCTCTTCTTCTCTCCCTCTCTTGAATAAATTTAATCCAAGTAAAAATAGTTTTTGCAAAACCTTTGAATAAATGCTGTACTTACTTAAAAAAAACAATCTAAAAAAAAATAAGATTTGAGTATTTCCCATGTTTTAAGGCTACAGGCGAAAACGTAATGCAATTTTTAAAAAAAATCGATAAAAACCAGTACAGGTTATCTTGAAAAAAATTTTCGTCGAATTTTTGGAAAAAAATGGGGAAAAAAGGGGTTTTTTTAAAAAAAATGACTACTCTGAACCGAGATAAAAACAGTGTCATTTAAAGCGCATGAAGTCGAAATTCCTTTCCGCCTTTTTGAAAAAGGAAAGGGGTTTATTGAGGCTGCAGTCTTCAGAGAAAAATTGAAGGCGTATTATTTCAATCGGGGGCAGGGATGCAAAACCTGGGATCCATTAGGGTTTTCAGTGAAATCCGTGAGTTTTAAATACCAAAAAACATTTTATACACTATATCCCTAATTTTTTGTCCCATAACGGTTCCATTAGGAAAAAAAAATAAGAAAATGCATCACCCCAGGTTTGGGGTCACTACTACAGGAGAAAGGTTTTATGTAGTTTTTTTAAACCAGTAGTAGCGATAGCAGTAGTAGTAGTGGTGTAGTAGTAGTTGATAGTAGTATTTAGAAAAGTAGTTAGAAGTAGTGGTAGTGGTAGTGGTAAAGGGGGTTTCGGGGTAGTAGTAACAGAAAGTAGTAGTGAGCAGTTGGGCAGTATTTTCTTCCCCCTTTTTTTCAAAAAGGAAAAGGTTATGTACTCGTCTTCAGGAAAAATGTGAAGGGCGTATTATTTTTCAATCAGGCAGGGGATGTTAAAAACCGGGATCCATTTGGGTTTCAGGGGGACCCGGAGATCATATACCAAGACATTTTTTTTACTTATAGCTACATTTTTGCCCCAATAACGGATTCCCATTAGAAAAAAAAAAGAAAATGCATCACCATGGGTTGAAGGAAAAAAACCCCCCCTACATAAGGAGAGTAGTAATGTAGTTTTTTACCAGTAGTAGCCGATAGCTAGTAGTAGAAGGGGGTTTTAGTAGTAGTAGTAGCAGTAGTGTAGTGGTAGTGGAACAGTAGTAGCAGTAAGTAGTAGTAGTACAGTTGGAATAGTAGGGGTTTTATGAAGCAGTGTAGGGTTAAAATAATTTAGCGGGTGGGTTTAATGGTTAAAAAGTAGTGTGGTAGTAGTAAAAATGTAGTAGTAGCCAGTTGCAGTAGTGGGGGTTTAATAAATTTTTGGGTAGAGTAGTGTAATTGTGTTTTTGGCAAAACAAAATAAAATCAATATTGAATAACAAAGTTTTTTCATAAAAATTTATTTTAAATTTTAATTTTGAGGGCATAAAAGAAAATTTTTTTTAAATTTTTACTTTTAAAGTTTATAATTAAAATTAATCCACCATATTATAGCAAAAAAATAAAAAAACAAATTCTTTTTCCCCAAAAAAATTTTCCCAATTAATTTTTTTTTCCCACACTTTCATCAATCTAAAGGGACTTTTTAATTTAAAAGGGTAAGAAAATTGCCGGAATAAAGAAATTTCATTTTTTCCCAAATTTATTTTTTGTGTTTGTGTGGTGGTTTGTGGTGGTTTTTGTTTTGGGTTTGTTTTTTTTTGTATTTTGGGTGTTATTAAAAGGGGGAAAAATGTTGTGCTTTGCCCGGCCGCCGCGCCCCCGGGTTTGGTTTTTTTTTTTTTTTGGTTTTTTGTGTTTTGTGGTGGGTTTTGGGTTTATTTTTTTAGTATATATATTGGTCATGGGGGGAAAAAATCTTTGTTTAAATTTATTTTTAAAATTTCCCCCTCTATTTTCCTTATAATAATTTTTGTTTTGTAAATTTTTCTTTATCCAAAAAAAAAATTTTTTTTCTTTTTTGTTCTCCCCTTTCCCTTAACCCCCGAAAATAAAACCAATGTATTGAATAATCTGCATTAAGGGGGATGATAAGAAATAAAGGGGGGGTTGGTATCTTTCTCTTTTTTCGGTTTTTTTATGTTGGGGGTTGGGAATTAATATATAATATAATATATATATAGGAATTATATATATATAATAAAAATTTTAAAATATAAAAACGGAGAAAATAAAATTTTATATATAAGTGTTTTTTAATAATATATTTTAATATAAAATTTTTATATAAAATAAATATATATAATAAAATATATATATATTAAAAATTTAAAATTTTATAAATTTTTTATATATATATATGTAGGAAAAATTTTAAAAGGGGTGTGTATCCCATAATATATAAACTTTTAATATAAAAAATTTTAAAATATTTTATTATTTTATATAATATATTAATAATAATAAAATTAAAATTTTTATATAAAAATTGTTTTAAATATTTTTGTGTTTAAAAATATAAATTTTATATATATAAAAAGATATAATAAATATATATATATAATTATATTTTAACAATAAAATAAAAAATATTTTAATTATAAATAAATATATATATATATATATAATAATATAATTATACTTTTTAAATATATATATATATAAAATTTTTTAAAAATATATAAATATATATATAATTATATAAATGTAGTTTATAAAACCAAACCAACCCCCAACCCCACCCCCACTGTTTTGGTTGGGGGAATTAATTTTTCTTTAACCAGGGGTTTCAAAAAAGGTTTTCGCAAAGGGGGAAAAAAGGGGAACCCCCCAAAGTTGTGGGAATTTTTGGGGGGAAAAAATCGGGGCAACGGGACAGATCATTGGTTTGGGGGAAAGCCCCCCATTTAAGTGGTTGGGTTCGTGGGGGTTCGGGGAAAAAGGTTTGGCCAAAAAAGTGGGGTTTGATTTTTTTTTCCTGGGGCCCAAAAATGGGGAAAAATGTTTTTTTTAAAGGTTTGAAAGGATGGGGGGGTTAAAAAATTGAGGGGGAAATTGTTTTTAAATGGGGAAATTTATCTTTTTATTTTGCATAAAATTAAATTTAAAAAAAAAACCAGACTTAGAAAAAATTTTTAGTAAAGAAAAAACTTGGAAGTTTTTGGTTTAAATTCTGAAAAGGGGAAAGGGGAAGGGATTTTTTTTTCCGTGGGGGGATTTTTTGGAAATTTTTTGTTTTTAATAGATTTTGATGAATTTTTTTTCGTTTTTAAACCTGGGGAAAAAACCCCCAGTACAAATTTTTCCCAGTTTCTAATTATAAACAATAAAAATTTAAAGGGGGATAAAATTAAAATATAAAATTTTAATAATATAGAAATTAATATATAATAATTTTATATAAAAATTTTAAGAAAAATAAAAATATATTATAAAATATTTTATATATAAAATTTATAAAAAAAATTTTAAAATTTTTATAATTTTACAATATTAAATTTTAAAAATTTTAATATAATAATATATATATAAAATTTTTAGGTTTGTGTGTTTGGGTGTTTTGGTGTGGTTTTGTGGGGGTTTTGTTGTGGGGGTGGTGTGTGTTTTTGTGGGGGTTTTGTGTGGGGTTGTGTGTGTTTTTTGGATTTTTATAAAAAAAAATATATTTTAAAAATTTTTATATTTTAAATTTTATATATAAAATTTTATATATAAAATAAATAATTTTAATATCCCCAAAAATTATATATATTTTATATTTTATATATATTTTAAAATATTTTTAAAGGAGAGGGGAGAGAGGAGAGAGGAGGGGGAGGGGGGGAAAAAGGGGAGGGGAAGGGGGAGGGGGAAGAGGGGGAGAGAAACAGAAACAGCATTGCGTTCTGTATTACCATTATCTGGATTAGATAAAATTAACACTCTCGTTTCCTAATAGATATCATTGACGGTTTCCAATCGAGCCCTTTGGGAGCAGATGTAGTGCCGAGACGAAACGCTTCAAGAGAGAGAGAGAAAAGAGATAGAGAGAGAGATAGACAGAGACAAAGACAAAGACAAAGACAAAGACAAAGACAGAGACAAACAGACAAACAAACAGCCAGACGAGTAAGCAAATGGAAAAGAGGACGACCACCAAAGCCCAATGATGTCCCTCGTATATGTTAAAAATCATAAATCAAGATCACGACTTCAGGGCGATGATAAAAAAAAAGAAATTATCATAGAGAAAAATACAATGTATTTTTCCTGACTTCCTCCCTCTAGACAACAATAACCAAAATATTCTCCACAACGGTTTGGCTTTCAATTTTTCTTTGTTATATGCTGTGTTAGTCTACCCTTGAAACTCAAAGGCAACGAAGAATCTTCCAAAAAAACTTCTCTCGCTCTCGTTTTTTCCTAAAGAGACTAAGAACGTCGCTACTAGACAGTTTGTATTTGCACACAATGGCAAAGGAACCGACTGAAGATATTACCTTTTTTTTTTTTTGCGTTTGGGGACTTTCTTCTTATATTTTATGTAAAAGCAGCGTTTATTTTCTTAGGCATATTCGACTTTTGAATGAACAAATTTGGCCAAAACGCATGTATGAGACAGAATTACTCGCTAAAAGGATTTGTTTGAAAGGGTATATTGTGTAATTTTTACTTCTGAAAGAAACTTAGTGCAAAGGGGAATATGAAACTCCTTAATGAATACAATATATCATATTGCATAAAAAACATGGATTTTTTTCTTTTTCATTTAAGAAAAGTGTGTCAGAAATTTCCCTGTTTATTAATAATTTAATATTTCTGTCATCCCTCTGGTCCCGCTTCTCTCTACGTTCCTTTTCCTTATTGCCTTCCTCTCTCAACTCTCTCTCTCTCTCTATCTATCTATCATCTACCTTTCTATCTTTTTTTCTCTCTCTCACTTTTCTCTCTCTGGTCTCTTCTCTCTCTCTCCTTTCTCTCTCTCTCTCTCTCTCTCTCTCCCCCTCTCTCTCTCTCTCTCTCTCTCCCTCTCTCTCTCTCTCTCTCTCTCTCTCTCTCTCGTACCTATATCCCATTTCCCCCTTGCCTCAACACAGCATCCAATTTCCCCCCTAAACTGAGAATCCAGACGCGACGTGAAGCTTAAAACCAAAAACCGCCAGCCCTGTTTCCCCGAAGACCTCTGACGTCAGCACAGCCTCGTAGGGACACGCCTGATACGTATCTGACCTTATATTCACAAGATGTAGCTCTGTATTAGGGCCTTTTCTCTCGCTTCATGGTATGGATATGGTTCTACAGTTCACACGCTAAAAACACACGCACTCACACACGCGCGCATATACATATATGTATACACACACACCCTACACCCAAAAACACAAACCAAAACACACACACCCCAACCACACACACACACACCACACCAACACCACACACACACACACCCCACACCACACACAATAATATATATATAAAATAATATAATATATATATATATATATATATATAATATTATATATATATATATAATATATATATTATATACAATAAAATATATAAAATATAATTTTAAAATAATAATATATAAAAATATATATTATATTTGTGGTTGTGTGATCTAAATAACATACAACACATACAACACACCACAACACACCACACCCCACCACACACACACACACACACCATGTTGTGTGGTGTGTGTGTGTGTTGTGTTGTGTGTGTGGTTTTGGGGGGTAATATATATTATATATATATAATATTATAAATTTTAAAATATATATATATAAAATGTGTGGTGTGTGTTGTGTTGTGTGGGTGTGTTGTGTGGTGGTGTTGTGTGTTGTTTTGTGTGTTGTGTGTGTGGTGTGATATATAAATATGTGTGATGTCTGATGCATGTCTGCAGTGATGATATAAAAAAATATAGAGAAAGATAATATGTATATATATAAACATGTACATAGTATGTATGTATATTTTATATTATATTATATATATATATTAATTTATATATATATATAATATAATATATATATAAATGTACACCCCCACCACACGCACACATATAATATATAATTTTATATATATATATTATTAATATATTATATAATAATATTAATAATATATATATAATTAAAATATATATATATTAAATAAATATTTTTTGTATCTACATATATAAATGTAAATATTAGTATACAATATAGATATCTAATATATATATGTATATATACTATATATATATATATGCATATATATATAAAATATATATATATATATTATTTATATATATATAATATATATATATATATTATATATAATTATTTTGTTTTTGTGTGTGTGTGTGTGCGTCTGGGGTGTGTTTTATATTATATTTATATATATATATATATAATAATATATATATATATATATAATATATTATATATATATATGAAACAAACAAACATAACACAAACACCACAAAACAACACTACACAACAACCACACACACACAAACAAAACACACACACACCCCAAAACCAACACACACACACACACACACACACACACACGCGAACATAACACACACACACAATATAATATTTGTTATATTATATATATATATATAATATAATATATATAATATATATCATATATATATATAATATATATTATATACAGTTTGTTTTTTTTGTAAACAAACAATATTTTATTATAATAATATATATATATATTATATATATATATATATATATGTAACAACACATACACCAAACCACACACACACACCTCCACACACACACACACCCCACACACACACCAACACACACACACACACACAAAAACAAACACAACACACAACACAACACACACCACACACATAAAAACAACCCACACAAACACAAAAACAACAAAAAAAACAACACACACACACAACAAACACACACACACACATCACACTGTATGTTGTGTGTGTGTGAATTATATATATATATTATATATATATTATATATATTATTATATATATATATATATTATAAATATATATATATACAGACATACACACACAAACACATATCTTGTATTTGTTTTTTTTTTTGAAATTTGTTATTCTGAGGTTTCATGTGTCAGTTCCGTGCTATTTGCACTTTAGATCAAGAAAAAGGATTCTTTTTTTTATCTTCGAGAAGATAAAACGTAGGTGAATACGGCACCAGGAAGAGTTTTACTGAATACCATTCAACTAGTTTGCCAATGCTACAACGCAGCATAAGTTAATGGCAAAACATTTTCAATTTGCATTATTAATTTACTGGAACTGCATCTAAGTGTTTAGATCATAATAAAAAAGGGATCAAGAGAACAGATAAAAATGCAGGTGTATTATAATACGGTATAAAATAGAATCTCTCTCTCTCTCTTTCTCTTATTCTCTGTCTCTCTGTCTCTATTTCTCTGTCTCTCCACCTTCTCTCTTTTTTAATATGTGTATATAATATTGAAATATATATATTTTAATATATAAAATATATATAATATATATATATATATATATATATATATATATATTATACGTAATAATATTTAAATATATAATAATATACTATATATTTATTTTATTTTTTTAGTTTATTAGATTATATTAGATAATTATATTTTATATTATATTACATATATATTATTTATTCTATTTATATATTATAATATATATCTAATACATTTGGGTTACCCAAAAGTGGTGTGTGTGTGTGTGGGGGGGGTGTGTGTGTGTAGTGTGTGTGGTATGTGTGTGTCGTGCTAACATAAAATCAAATATATACTATATATAACCCCTATATCTACTTTTATAACATTCCAATCAAAATATATTATTAAATGATAATAGATATTGATTATAAAATAATAGATAGATAAGATATTATATTAGTATGTGTTATGAGTATATATAAAATATATATTTTTTATTATATATATAAGGTATGATATTATACATATATCTATTATATATAACAAAAACATATATCCTATATATATATATATTATATATATTTGTGTGTGTGTGTGTGTGTGCGTGCTGTGTGTGTTTCAGGTTTATATACTATATTATATATATAATGTTATATATATATTAATATATAATATTATATAATATATATATAAGTAAGAATATATATAATATATATGTAAAAACAAACAAAACATGTACAACACAAAAAAAAAAAACAACCACCACCACCCACACACAATACACAACACCAACACACAACACCCAACCATCACACCAAACACACCACACAACCCACACACACCAAACACACAACACACACCCTGTACACACACACAAACAAAACAACACACCAACCAAAACACCACCACACAACCACACACAACACACAAACACACACACCACGACACACGGCGCAACATACAACACCCCCCCACACCACACAACACACGTATATATATTAAATGGTTAGAGATATATAGATATGTTAGAGAGTATGGGAAGAGTGATGAGATGAGATATAGATATAATATATATATAATTTTAGTAGTATGACAATATATAGATACAGTAATATATATCGTAAAAACAAACAAAGGATATATATTTTTGGTTGTTTTTAGAATATATATATAGAGAAGGTATTGATATTAAAATATATGAATTATCTATGATATGGAAAAAAACACAAAAACAACACATACCCAACCCCCACAAAAACAACCCACACACACACCATTACACACACACACACACACACACACACACACCAACAACAGCCCCCAACACCAAACCACACACACCACACCACCAAAACCACCACACCACCACAATCTGCCACACAACAACACAAACACAACCAACACCCCACACAACACCCACACAACACCAACACAACAACACACACACCACACACACAAACACACACCCCACACACCCCCAACAACACAAAAAAAAAAACAAACAAAAAAAACAAACAAAAAAAAAAAAAACCAAAAAACAAAAAAAACAAACACACCACCCAAAAAAAAAAAAAAAAAAAAAACACCCACCAACCCACACACACTCCCCACCCCACGTGTATGTTTGTGTGGTGTGTGTAATTTATATATATTAGAGTATATTATATACTAATATATTAATAATATATATAATATAATAATTATAGATTATATAATATAATATATATATATATATTATATAATGGCCACACATACACACACAAAAAACACATAATTCTTGAATTATTTGCTTCTTCTTCGAAAAATCTTGTTATTTCGGGACCGGCAGTTTTCCATGGGGCTCAAGTTTCCCTGGCGCATAATTTTGCCAAAACTTTAGAATCAAACGGGAAAAACACAAAAAAGGGGACCATTTCTTTTTTTCTTATCTCCGAGGAAGGATAAAACGGATGGACGTCAGGTGATACGGGGAAAAAAAACTCCAGGAGAGTATGTTACCTGAAAAATTATTGCCATTTTCGAAAAATAGTTTTGCCCAATGCTACAAACGCGGGCATAAAGTTAAATGGTTACACACCCAAAAGATTTTCTCAATTGCTGCGCAACTTATTAACTGTCTTTATGGGGGGGGACTTGCATCAAAGGTGGTTTAAGATCCATAAAATAAAAAAACAAAAAAAGGGATTCAGAAGGGATAAAAACCAGATAAAAAAATGGCGCCAGGTGTTATTAATTAACAGGGTTATACAAAAATACAGAAAAGGCATCTCTTCTCTCTCTCTCCTCCTCTTCTGATTCTCTGGTTCCTTCTGTATCCTATTTTCCTCTGTCTCTCTCCCACCGGTCTCTCCTTCTGTTGGGTGTATATATGGTTGATATTATATATTGTTAATATGTATATAAGAGATTATTGTTATAGATATATATATATATAATATATATAATAATATATATTATATTTATATATTATATATATTATATATAACAAGATATATAATATATATATATAATATTAATATATATTTTAATATATAATATTTTATATGTTTTTATATAATATTATAATTAAAAATTAAATATTTTATATTTATATATAGAATAATTATAATATTATATAATTTTTTTTGGGGGGTTTTTTGGTTTTTTTTTGGGGGTTGGTTTTTTTTGGTTGTTGGTTATTTTGGGGGGGCGGATAAATAAAAAATATATATTAAAATATATATATATAATTTTATATAATAATAAATATATTATATTTTACATTATATATTATATATATATATAATATATAATCAATATATAAGATATATATATATATATATTTTTTTTTTTTTTTGTTGTTTTTGTTTTTTTTTTTTTTTTAAAAAATATATATTAATTTTATATAAATTTATATACAAAAATTTTATAATATATAATATATTTTAATAAAATATATATATATAATATATATTTTAAATTTTATAAAATTAATTACAGGTTTTGAAAAGGTAAAATTATATTATTATATATATATAAATTTTTATTATTATATATATTTTAAATATAATATTATATTAATTTAAAAAAAATTTTTTTTTTTTTTTTTTTGGGGGGGGGGGGGGGGGTTTTTAAAAAAAAAAAAAAAAAAAAAAAAAAAAAAAAAAAAAACAAAAATAAAAAAAACCACCCCCACACAACACACCCCCCACACACACCCCCAACCCCAACCACCCACACAACAAAAAACCCCCACCCAAACAACCCACCCAAAACAACCCCACCCCCCCCAACCCACACACACACCACACCACACACACACTATATATAATATTATATATAAAATTTTATATATTAATTTAAAATTTTTTATATTATATATTAAAATATAATATATATTATAAAATTAATATATAATAATATATTTAATATTATAATAATAATATATATATATAATATTAAATATAAAATTTTAATATAAAATATATATTATCTATATTAATAATAATATATTTGGTGTTTTTGGTTATGGACTATATTATTATATATGATATATATTGTTTATTATATGTCTATATATTTTAATTATTATTGATATTATATATATATTTATATAATATAAAAAAAAAAAAAAAAAAAAAAAAAAAAAAAAAAAAAAAAAAAAAAAAAAAAAAAAAAAAAAAAAAAAAAAAAAAAAAAAAAAAAAAAAAAAAAAAAAAAAAAAAAAAAAAAAAAAAAAAAAAAAAAAAAAAAAAAAAAAAAAAAAAAAAAAAAAAAAAAAAAAAAAAAAAAAAAAAAAAAAAATTCCTTTCTATTCCTTTTTTTTTTTTTTTTTTCTTTCTTTTCTTTTACTCTTTTCCTTTTTTTTTCCCCCCCCCCCCCCCCCTTTTTCCCCCCATCCCTCAATATTTTCTTTCCCCAAAAAATTCCCCCCCCTTTACTTTCCTTTTTTTAAAAAAAAAGGGGCACAAAATTTAAAATAAAAACTCCATTTTAAAATTTTTTTTTCTCCCCTTTTTTTGGGCCCCAAAATTTCTCCCTTTTTTCCCCTCTCTTTCAAAAATCTCCCTACCCCCCTTCTTTGGGCCCCCCCCAGGGGATTGCTTCCCATTTTTGCGGGGGAAAGGGGCACCAAACGGTTATCGGGGCCAAAACCCGGAAAAATATTTTTTTTCCAAAAACCCCGGGTTTCCCTAAATTTACAAAATTTTTTTTTTTTCCGCCCCTCTCTTTCTTTTTTTCTTTTTTTTTTTTCTCCGTTTTTCTTTTCCCCCCAAACCCCTTTTTTTAAATATTCCCCCCCCCAAAAAATTTTTCCCCCCCCCCGTGTGTCTTCCCTTATCCCCCAAAAAAAGGGCCGGGGAATTGCCCAAAAGGGGGGTTTGTTTGCGGGAAGGAATTTTGGCGGGGGCTCCCCCCGGGTTTGTTCCGGATTTAAAGGGGGCCGTTTTTTTTCCCTTTTTTAAAAAAATATTTTTCCCCCCCCCAAAAATTTCCCCCCCCTTTGTTTTTTTTCCCCAAAAATCCTTTTTTCCCCAAAATTAAAAAATCCCTATTAAAAGCCCTTTTTAGGGGAAAAGGCAAAAAAAGATTCTTGCAAAAGGTTTTGGGGGGCCCTGCCCCGTTTTTTCCCCGGGGTTAACCCCCTTTTAAATTAAATTTTTTTAGGAATTCCTTTTCTTCAAAAAGGGGGATTTAGTTTTTCGAAAAAAAAAAGTAAAAATTAATAATAAATACAACCCTTGGGTGAACACCGAAAAAACGTTTCATTACGGTTTTTTCCTAAAAAAACCCCCACAGACTTAAAGGGGGGAAATTTCCTCTTTTTTAAAATTTTTCAGGGAATTAATAAACAATTTGGCGGGAAAATAAAGGGGGATATGGGGTTGTATTTATAATCCAAGCTTTTGGTAAAAGGGGAAAAAAAAAAACTAGGGGGGGGTTTTTAAAAGGGGGGTTGGGGGGGAAGGAAGGGGAAGATCCCCAGCCCCAGAGTAAACAGAGGGAAAAAGGGGTTTTTCGTAGGGCTTTTCGGGAACAAAAAATTGAGGGGGGGAAACCCCCGGGATTAAATTTTTGGTTTATCCCCTTTTTTTTAAACCCTTTTAGAAAAAGCATTAAAATGGAAAAAAAATTTTTCCCCATTCCCAAAATTGAATTAAATTTGGTAAAAATTCAAAAAAAGTTTTTAATGAAAAAAAAGTTTAATAAAGAAAGGTTTATTTAAAAGTTTTTAAAAAATAAAATTTCTCAGAAATACCTGAATTTCGACGAAATTTATTCGAAAAAAACCGGGTTAAATAACTCCCTTTAATGTGAACAGATTCATTCTCACTCGTACCTTTTCTGAAATTTTTCAAACATGGTGTTTACAGATTGTTGTGATGTGGAAAAAAAGGGGAAGGAAATATACAAGAAAAAAAAAAAAAGACATATTTAAGGGGGAAAATGACCATTATTACTAAAGGGGTTCGTTTTATTACACAACTGATAAAAGAGATCCAGTTTTCCCAAATGACCAGCTAAAGGGGCAGCATTAAACTAAGATCTAAAAAGCAATGATAATGCTGAAAAATCGAGGGGAAATTTTGACAATTCTTGGAAATCGAGAGAAAAAGAACACTGGTATATATTTTACCAAAATTTAGCATGATAATATTGTTTTTGAGGCACCCTTAAAAAAATAATGAACATATTATTGCAAAATTTTTTTTTCTTTATTTATCATGGTTACGCTTTTTAAATTTTCATTTTGTAAATTTTGGGGCGAAAATACATTAATTTTAGTTCCACATCAGGAAAAAAAAAAGATTCCCCTTTATTTATTTTATTTATTTTTTTATATTTCATTATTTTTTATTGTTTTTTTTTTTTTTATTTTTATCTTGCGTTTTGCTTACATTTTCCTGCACGAAGAACGTGAAAAGTGTATTTTTATTTCGTCTTTATTTATTCTTTAAAAAGGGTTTTTTTTTTATTTTCTTTTTGTTTTGGGTTTATATATATATATAAAATATAATATATATATATATATATATTATATATTATAAATAAAATATAAAATTATATATATAAATATATATAATATATATAGAAATATATATATATAAAAATATAATATATATCCCTTTTTAATTTTATATAAAATAAATAATTTTTTTTTTTTTTTTTTATTTTTTTTTTTATTTTTTTTTTTTTTTTTTTTTTTTTTTTTTTTTTTTTTTTTTTTTTTTTTTTGTCACAGAAGCCGGGGGCAAATTATTTTATTTTTTTATTCTCTATTTCTTTTTTTTATTTTAATCTTTTGTTGTTCCCTTTTTCTTTTCCCCGAAAAAAAAATCTTCTTTTTTTTCCCTTTTTTCCCATCTTTGATTTTTTTTTTCTTTTCTTTGTTGCTTATTCCTTTTCGCCCCTGATTCTTTTTTTTTTCGCCCCCCCCCCCCCCATCCTCCTTCCTTTCCCCTTTTTTTCCGCATCCAAACCTTTTTATTCCTTTCTTCTCTCTCTCTCTTTCTCTTTCTTTTCTTTTTTTTCTTTTTGTTTCTTTATTCCTTTCCGTCACTGATTTATCGTCCTCCCTTCTTTCCCTTCCTTTTTTTTCCCCTCCAAAAAACCTTTATTTTTCTCCTCTCTCTCTTCTTTCTCTCTTTTTCCCTCTTTCTCTCTCTTCTCTACCTCTTCTCTCCCTTCCCCCTTTTTCTCTCTCTTTTCCCCCTCTATCTCTTTCTATTATCTTTTTTTCCTCTTCTTTTTCCCCATCCCTATTTTAAACTATCATCTACCCATTTATCCTCTATCTTTTTCTAATTTCCCTTTTTTTTCTGTTTCGTTGGCCCCATTCCCCCCGTTCAAAACCACAATCTTCCCCCCCCCCCCCTTTTTTCGTGTTCCCTCCCCTTGGGGTTTTTCTGGCAAAAAAAAAAGAAAATTTCTAAAATTTTCTGACCGAACCCGCCTTCCGGCATAAGATTCGAACAATGTGGTGCATGGATTGTGCATCCGGTTTCCATATTTCACAGGCCGTTCTTGTAAGCGTTCGTATAACTGGGGCATACATATCTTTCCCAAAAAATTTCGCTGTATCCCCGCCGTCTGGGAGTCGACTCGGGTGTGACTTTTTTTTTTTTTGGGGGGGGGGGGGTGTAGGGAAATGGGGAGGGGAGGGGGGGTTTTGGGTTTTTTATGTTTTTTTGCAGCTAAAATTTTTTATGCAATTTTGTCGTGTCGGAATATTTTGTTTCCTTTTTTTTTTTTGCTTTTGGGTATTCTCTTTTCATATTTTTTTTTTTCTGTGATGGTACAGGAAGCACATACACACCCGCACACACACACACACCACCAAAACACCAACCCCAAACACAAACACACCACACAAACCACACACCACACCACCCAACACCAACAACACACAACACCCCACACACACACCACACCAAAAAAACCACCCCAAACACAAACCCCCCCCCACACAAACAAAACCCACACAAACACAACAAACAACACACCACACCCCACAAAACAACACAAAACCACCACCACCAACACACACCCACAAACCCACAAACACCACCAAAAAAACAACAAATTTTAACTCAAATTTTCGCGACATTTATTTGGTCCTTTAACGGAACCGGGGAAATACAACCCAAAATTTTTGGGGCCCCACAACCCGAACGGGGCCCACACAAACCGAAAAGGACCCCAACACACACAACACACCACACACAACACAACACACAACCCCCACCACACACACAACACACCAAAAACCCCCAAAAACACCCAAAACACACTTTCAAAAACACAGCTAAATTTTTTAAATTCAAATAATTTTCAATACCCCAAAAACAAACCCTACCAAAAAAAAACACACCCAAAAAACCAAAAACACACACCACAAAAAATTTAATATTTTTTTTTTTTTTTTTTTTTTTTTTTGTTTGTGTGTGTGTGTGTGTGTGTTGTGGTGGTGTGTGTGTGGTGTATTAATATCCTTTCTTTCCAACCATTTCCCTTTCCCTTTTGCATCTTCCCCCCCCCTCGTCTCATACTTATGCATTTCCCCCTCAATTTCATAAATTGAAAAAACATTTTCCAAAAAGATGATTCCCAATCAAGCTCAACAGAACACGCAGCTTTGCCCACAAAGACAGGAAATTTAGGGAAACACACTTCCGTGAAAACACCCAATTTTACAGGGACCTAATTGCACGCAGGTTCACACACCCCCATTAAAAGTGGGATGGGAACCATGGTGAGAGGCGGGGAAGAAATAATGATTATCTTAATAATAAATTTTGGTTATAATGAGGAATATGAGGAATATGATTTTATTTTGAGTGGGTAATGGTGTATCGGGGTTGATAATTACGATGATTTTGTTGTGATAAAGTTAACAAAAAATTTATGGGGGGGTGAAAATAATAGTGATAAATTTAAGTAATGATTAAAATTTTTTTAAAAAAAAAAAAATAATTTTTAAAAAATAGCAAAAATAATAAAAAAAATTGATTTAAAAAAATAATAATAATAAAATAATAATAATAATTAATATAATAATAATAATTAATAATAATAAAATAATAAAAATAAAGGGTTTAAGAAATGATAATGATAAAAAATAAAAATGATAATAAAAAACTATAATGTTATACTATAATGATAAAAATAATAGTAATAATAAAAATAAAAATAAAAATAGTAATAATGATAAAATAAACAACAATAATAAAAGAAAATGACAAAAACATAACAATGCGACCTTTAAAAAATATTACTAATAATGATAAAATTAATAATAATAAAACAAAACAACAATAATGATAAAAAAAAAATATGTGTTTTCCCTCTAAAGCATTTTTTTTCTATGAAATGGCTGAAAAAGAAGAAAAAAACTTGATCTTTCCCATACACTTTACAAGGGGAATTAAACGTGGGATATGACACTCTATTTCAGGATATCGTTTGATTTAGAGAAAAGGAAGCAAACAGGAATGATGTATTTTCTGTGTTTGTTTCTAGAAGATTAAGATAAGAATGATATGGAATAGCGTTTTTTTTTTTTTTTTTTTAAAAAAACGAGGATTTTCATAAAGACCTTAATATTAAAGTGGTTTTTATTAATTTTTGGGTTGGGGGGAAATTTTATTTTTCGAATGGGAAATTCATTTTGAAAAAAAAAAAATTTTTTTTAAGTTTCTTTTTTCTATGAAAAGCTGTTAAGAGATGTTAAGTGTTTTGAGAAATATTTTTTTAGGGAAAAAAATTTTTTTCTTTAAAAAACCCCGGGGGGCCCCCCCCCCCAACAGTTTTATAAATATTTCCAATTATATGATCATAAAATTTCCCCTCAGTTTACGAATCTAATATCGACTAATAAAGGGAGAATTAAGGGGAAAACGTATATTTTCTTTTTATCAAGCTTTTTATCTCTTTCTTTTAAAAAAACGGTTATTTTTTTTTTTTTTTTTTGTTTTTTT
>NW_023661693.1:0-10000 GCF_015228065.2 Penaeus monodon | reverse complement strand
GTTGGTTTCCAAAAGAGATTCTTAATGACAGAATGACAAAGGCACACAGTTTAAATAATTGATGGGCAAAACAAATTGTCTATTATCCATCAAGGCAATTTACACGAGTCCTTATCGTGTATGTTGTAACGACATTGTTAAGAAATTTCATTCAGTCTTGATGGCTATGCTAAAGAAGTTGTGTCAAGGTAAACCATATGATTAGGATAGTACTTTTAGTGCTGTTTCTTTACAGAGAAATTTCCAATGATACACTCAATGATACATTTGAATTGTTGTATGGGACATAGGTTTGTGGCTCGAAATCTATTCTCCATGCCTTGTAGACTAAAGGTGAACTAGAGGAAGACCTAAAGATATGCCCTTGATTTAAGATCTAGATTAGAAGATTCTGCCAGACTATCATCAGTTAATACTGTTGTTAACGGTAAGTTCTGTGAAAGATATTTTGACAAGCAAACCTAATCTCGTATACTTTCTTCTTCACACAACAAACTCAAAATGCATTGGTAAGGTCCTTATCCTGTGTTGAAGCGACATGAAAATGGAGTAGATTATTTGATTAAAACTTGTGGCAAAATTGAGCTTGAGCTTTAGCATGTTAACATGTTGAAAGAGTATGTCAGGCATGAAGAGAATTATAGTAATTAATTAATTTAATAATTTAGTTTTATTCCGTTTGTTACAATGGATATTCTTGGTCTGACATGCTACTAAATTACCCCCTGTGTGCAAGAAATGGCTAGGGATACCATCTACTGGTGGTGCAGAAATCGATTGCAGGTCAGCAAGATTTCTAGACAAGGTTGCTACCGGTGCACCATACAGCACACACAGAAGTCTGAACCAAAACCCTGTCTGTCAAGTATGTAATATTAAGATTTAGTTTGTGCCAATGATGCTTTGTTTTATTACAATGCCAGATGAAGCATTTGGAACTAGACTTGAAATTAATTCACGGTTGTCTACAGAACAGGCCACTAAATGAATTAATAAGCCGGTTTCTAGATGTCTTTTCAGATAACCCTGGTCGATCTGATACCTTTACTCTTGAAATTTAACACCCTAACGGGAGCCACCTTGCCACGGTGGGGGGGCTTCAGGTCCCAATGATCTGGTGAGCCTGACCAGAGGGTTACACATATTGGGGGGGTCACCAGTGAGGGATGAGACAAAATGGCTTCCAGGTGCACCCACCCTTGGTTTGTTTCATCTTGAACCAGGGAGAACTCTCCCACGTGTGTTTGCCATGCATCCCATATTGCTAGGAGACAGGAGTCCTGAAGGTTGACCGATGATGCATGCAGCACCCTGCAACACTCCTCTTTGGTCCTCTATTCTGGTCAGACAAGTGGCTTGATCAATGCCCGGTCAAGTCAATCGGCTGGTCAAATATGGCTAGGGTAAAGCAGGTACTGCCCAGTCGGCATCTCATAAGTCCTGCAACTGCCATCAGCACTGGGGTCTGACTGTATATTTCCTCATTGGTCAGATTTGTATGATTTCTACAAATTTACAAAGAATTGGCTCTCTCTCTGATAACATATGCAATCCCCCAGCCAATCCTTCTGGAACATCACATGTTGTCACTCTGGAACCTTTCCAGCTTCCACAGGGCAAAAATGGGAATCAAAATGTTTCCAGCGCTCCCAGACCAGGTAAGAAGGTATCTCATATCAGAAATACTTTGTAGTAAAGACCATTGATGGTGTGTCCATCACGGATCTTGAAATTTTTGAAGTGCATCACAATATAGTTGAGGTGTGTCAACGTGATCATCGGATCACCCACAGCAAGATGGTAGCCTGATATGAGTGTGTGTTCAGTGAGGTACAATAGGTCATCCAGGAGATGGCAATTGTTCAGGTGCAGTTAGTTGTTATCACTGCAAAGAAGCCCATGAAGCTTCTTCAAAGCAGTGCATAAGGTGCATGAGTTTGAAAAAGAAATATTGGTAATAAGGAGCAAGGAGAAAGTTAGTTTTCCAGAGGCACCAGATGAGAGTAACAATCTGTGTGCATTATGCGACATTCCTGGGGCTCAAGTCTCAAGTTCTCACAAAACACTTAATCAGTGCAAGGGAATTGTCTTTTCCCGAGACCTGACGAGGTATTCCAAGGAGAAATTGTTAGAGGAACTAAAGAAGTTCAAGATAGTGGCAGTAAAGCATTTTAAAAAGAAATTTGATGATGTGGAACAATCGACACCAGCTCTTCTTCTAACTTTTGAAACACTAGTCCTTCCAAAATCGGTTAAATTGGTATGGTACCACCTTATGTGCCCAACCCTATGTGGTGCTTCCATTGCCAGGGTTATGGGCATAGAACCAACTCTTGTCGTTTTAAAGAAAATGGAATACCAAGAGTGTGTGTTAAGTTTGGTACAACAGGTCATCCAGATGACAATTGTTCAGGTGCAGTTAGCTGTTATTACTGCCAAGCCCATGAAGCTTCTTCAAAGCAGTGTATAAGGTACAACTTTGGCAAGGAGAAGTTTTCCAAAGGCAAAGCATCCTGCCTTTATGCTGTTCGCACGATGCCCAGTCCTTAAATGAAGTTTCAGACCCAAAACTGCCTCTGGTTAGTTGTGCCACCAGAAACAGAGTAGGAGTGAGGGGTATGTTGAGGAGATTCCTGCTCCCAGAGTAAGGTCTTTGGAGCCATCAGGCGAGGATCCAGAGGCCTCATAAGTGACAGCTCCAGCTGCCACACCTACAGGGGCCTCCACTGCTGGACAGAATGCCTGTGAGCCAAAGGCTCAGGTCTGCTTTTTGCCCAGGCAAAGGAATCCTGAGCCTGTCCAAAGAAAGCTTGTGGAAAATAGTTTCCACAAATAAGGATCTCTCCATAAGGCACCTATGAGAGACTGGTAAGGGAAATCTTAAAGGTGTCAGGTTTGCCTTAACCATAGGTGCTGCCAACCCGTTAGGAAAAGGTAGCTTGTCAACCTGAAGTACTGGATACCCTGATTTAATGGAATTGGCAGGGAATTCATGCAAAATGGGAGGATTTACAACATGTGATAGCTCCATGTAACCCAGTTTGTATATGGCTACAAGAGATTATGACTAAAGAAAATCATCCAATTTCCCTGAGAGGATTCCAAATTCAAGACCTTTGATAATGGACCTCATGGAGGAGTAACAATAATGGTACGTCAAGATATTCCTTTCCAGACCATCCTCCTGCAGATGTGGATAGGTTGAAATGACTTTACACCGTTGCATCCATCCAAATTCCTTCACATAATTTCATCATAGATGATTTGGATGATTTGAGGTGAAGAGATGGAGACTTGAACATGAAGACTGGAATCTTTTTGGATCAATTGCAGTAAAACAGAGATCTGTGAATGATTTCCAGTGTGTTCAGGATGCTGTTGATCACTTCACATTTCGAATTCAATTTCGAGCAGAAGCATCCATTCCCAAGAGTAGCAGGCACTACTGTCGACCTCCAGTACCGTGGTCTGATGAATGCCATCAAGCTGTCAAAGCAAGAAAGAAGACCTGAGGCGAGTGCTAAAGGAGGCTAGATAGACGTTGTAGAGACAGTATGTCTCTTCGACCCCCTTAGCATGAGCAAAGGACAAGGTGTGCAAGATTTCTGGAAAGAGCATATCACCACTTGCTCTGAAGACAGATGGCATAACCCTCACAGACAAAAAAGATAATGCAAATGTGCTAGTTTTATCCATGGTAGAGATCTCCTTGGGAGCATCTTACACTGCACCATATTCCACCCTTCGGGCTGAAAAGGAACCAATGTCATCTCTGCTGTATGACTGCCTCAGGAAGTGACGATATTCCATACCAAATACATACATCTCACTTATCTAAGAACTCCCAAAAGTTCCTGTTGGACCTATTCAACAGGAAGGTCACAGTGTCATCTACATGGCAAGGATGCTTCCATACCCGGGAATTATAGACCAGTTTCTCTCACCAGCTGCATCTGCAAGCTGATGGAGAAAATGGTAAACTTCAGGTTGACATGGTTACTAGAAAAGAAAAACATTATGACCACATATCAATATGGGTTTAGAAATTTGAGATCTACCACAGATACACTTGTGAGGATGGAGATTGCTATACAGAACTCCTTTGCACAGTGTTAGCAGTCTTTGACCTTGAAAAGGCTTACATGGCATGGAAACATGGCATACTCATGAAGCTGTATGACATTGGTTTAAGAGGAACAATACTTACCTTCATACAAAGCTTCATTGCTGATAAGAAGTTTAGAGTGCGGGTTAATGACATTGCAAAGGTCGTTCCAAGGGCTGATCTTATGGTAGCTGATCCTATGGTAGAAAAATGAGGAATCTTGTTGAAGATCTCAATTTAAATCTCACCAAGGTTCTAGCTGTTGGAACTCCCCAGTTCCTCCCTTGGACCACGTTGAGCTGGATTTAGTCGGAAGAGGGAAGAGGGAGAGATTCAAAGCAAAGGTCAGGCATCTTCACACACTTCTAAGTATTAAGTCCAGATGCAATATATACAGATGTTTCGAAGATTGCAATTGACAGTCTTTCTTCGACAGCATCAATCTTCACTGCAGAGTTACATGCCATCCTGCAGCATTTGAGATGATTAGAGATCATTCGAACTCAAGACTTTAACTCATCACATCCAGTATTAAGGGAGGTTCAAGCATATAAAAAGATGACTGTGTTGGGTGCCAGCACATGTTGTTAAAGGGGGAATGAGGGTTTTATTGGAAGGCCCAAAGGGCAACCCTGTGATGCTTTTCCCCCCCCAAACACCAATTTGAAACCTGCATCAGAATTTGTTTTTGTGATAATGGAAGGGCTGGAGGCTACCTCTAGAAAAAAAATTAAAAGGTTTAGAATGACCTTGGCATTGCGTGACCGCATCCTCTCATCGAAAAGTAAAATTGTTTTTAACAAGCCGGGAAAATTTCGGGCCCCCAACCTGCCAGGGGCCCGATAGGCTAAAAGTAAAATCTTTGTGGGGGATGCCAAGAGCTTTTAAGGGGCACATATTTGGGGAAAGGGATTGCAGCTTCCCAGACTAAGAAGTATGTATTGTCTCCCCCATATACACTGAAAAATTATGGGGAGGTTTCGACATAGTGGTTTTATTAGTTTCCTAAGAGCTAATATTTTTATAAAATTTAAAATTTTGGGGCTATTTCTGCAATAATTTATACATTTGCGCATAATTTTATTGCCTCGGTTTTTTTAATTATTGTTTTTTTTATTTATTTATGAAAAACTTAATTGATAGATTTTAAAGTTTTAAATATTTGAGCTTGAACTTTTGGCGGCAGATAACTTTAAGTAATCAATTAATCAGTCATGAAATGCAACTGACTACTGATGTCCTTGCACATCATAAGCATTATCCTGTGCCTCTTCATCTGCACAAATACTATGAGAATGAAGCCGATCGTCAGCTCAAACCAGTTTAATTTAGCCAAGCACCTCACGATATTGTGCCCCAGTAGTTCTAGTGAAGAAGGCTGATGACACTTGGAAATGATGTGTTTACTTCAGGGGTTTAAATGATGTTAGCACGTAAAATGGAAAGAGCCAATGCTTGCTGGTGATACATATTAAACAGAACTCGATTTGAGTAAAGCATATTGTCAAATTCCTCTCTCTCATAATTCTAAACATTTAACAGCTTTGCTACTAACCGTAGGCTTATGCAAATTACTAGAATGCCCTTCGGGTTGAAGGCTGTGCTACTTTTGTTAGACTAATGAGGAAAGTACTGTATTACTTGATTTATAAAATACTGAACGTTTCTTTGATAATATTGAAATGCATAATTTAAATTGGGATGCTCATATACATGATGTCACGGGCCCCTTTGGGGAAGGTTAGGGAGCAGTTCTAACACGGGTTTTCCGGAATAATGTTATTGATCAATTAAATTTGTTCTTCATGTAGATCAACAGCATAAGAAATATGAAGAGTGGTAATGGGGAATTGATACATTGGACACTTTTTCCACGGCCATATTCTCTCTCCTTAGACTACATTTAAGATGAATGTGATATAGGTGCTGATGTTGTAATTCTAGTCAAGGTAGAGGGCGTTGTGAAGGGTTGGTGTATTTCACACTTAAAAGCACAGCAAGCCAAATTTTGCGAAGAGGGATTAGTTTTAGGGGAAAACCTTTTGATGAATATATCAATCTAAAACTATGTATTGCCATTTTGATGTTTCAACTTTTGCAAATTGTCCCACAAGATGAAACGTATCATTAATAATGGATCCTTTTTTTTTTACAATAAACTAGAAATTCAGGGTTTTAATAAAGTCATTTTCAAGAAACTTTTGGATATTGCTAAGGGCAATCTTTTTATTTCAATGAAAAAAATATATTAACAATTGAAGGGGGGGCACTGGGGAGTCCACTAGCCCCTACTCTTGCCAATATTTGTATGTAGATGATACCTTACTGCTATTTACAAATTAAGTTTAGTCCAATGGTTTTCTACCTTTTATAGATATTTAAAATAACAATTTTTTCATTTCATCTGGCCTCAATACAAAATTCAATTCTTATATCCCCACAAAAAATAAAAGTAACCTAGTCTTAATCTTAATATATAGAAAATTCAAAATACCAAAGAAGTTATTTTTATTTTTCATCATGTGCTTAATTTATTGTCAACATCCTTAAGATAATGGGTTTTTCCCCCAAATTTCATTTATACATCAAGAAACTTTGAATAAACTATTATCTCCAGAATCAACTCCCTCATCATACCATATATAGACTCCGTAAGTCACAATTCGGAAAGGAAATTGCTTGGATTCAAAATTATAGTACAGTAATAAAAATAAATCATTATAATAGTTAAATCATTTAGCAATCTATGATTTGGACGTTTTTAAGTTTAAGTAAACCTAAACTTCAATGTTCTTCCATGTATATAATTTTCCCGTGTGATAGTTTAATGCTGTTTTATGTGGGAAAACTCCCCAATATGTTTATGTGTCTGGAAGAACTTCCCCGTAAAATAAAGTTAAAAACTTTCAAACCCAAAATAATCCTCATTCGAAGTCATTTTTTGGGAAAAAAATCTCCTTTTTCCTCCCAATCAGTTGGGATTTAAACATTCTGAAAGCGGGAAAATGAACCAAAACCTTTAACTATTCCTTTTCCTCCTTTTGTACAGAAATCTTAGAATAGTTTACTCTTTCAATTTTGGAAGCCCGTTGCGTTTTTTCATAACCCCGATGCTCTCCTTCCCCCATGAAGTCGACGGTGGACTACCTGTTTCCCGGGGGGGTTTTATGTTATTAACAAATTTTTTACAATTTTTCATTTTTGGTTCTCAAAAATTTTTTTAATTTAAAACTGTAAAAACCTTTTTTTAATCCGGGGTTTTTTGTTTTTTTTTTTATATGTTTTCGTTTAATATTTTTCTAGAAAAAAAGATTTTTTTGATTTTTTTTAAAAAAATTTTTTTTTTCCCCCTTTTTTTTAAAATTTTAAAATTCTTTTAAAAAAAAAACCCAAAAAAAATTTTTTAAAATTTTTAAATTTTGTAGATTCAAAAACCTTTTTTTTTTTTTTTTTTAATAATTTTATAAAGTTATTTTCTTTTTTATTAGGGTTTTTATAATTTCTTATTCTGATTCCCCTTATAAAATTTTTTGTAAATTTTTGTTTAAACAAGAATAAATTTTAAAAATTTTTAAATTATTTTAAAAAGATTATTTTTTTAAAAGCTTACAAATTTGTTCGCCCCCCCCTTTTATCCTCTTCTCTCTCTCACTCCTCTCTCTCTCTCTTTTTTTCCCTTCTTAAATCCGCTTTCCCTTCTTTTCCACTATCTTATTTTCTTTCTCCCTTTTCTCTCGTTTTTCATACTATCTACCTTCCTCGTTCACCTTTTTCGTTCAACTTAAACCCTTTCCTTTTTCCCTTTTTATTTCTCTTCTTTTTTCTTTTAATTTCTTCCTTCCCCCCTTTCTTCTGCTCTAGTTCTATTCTTCTTTTCTTCGGTAATTTTTACAATCTTTGATTTCCATCTGTAGATTTGCCTATTTTTCTTGCGGAGGACATGTGTAGCCCCCCAGGGGGCCCCACCTACCAAGAAGGGTCCTTAAGGGCCAGGGTCCCTCCCCAAAAGGTCGGGGGCATCTGTAGGGTAACCCCCCCCCCTCTGTCAATGTATTTGGATAGATAAGCGAGATCTCAGTGCAAAAGTCCGGGAAAAGGGGAAAAGGAAGGCTAGCTTAAAGAAAAACAAAGATTTTGAGGGGGGAAAAAGAAAAAAATTGTAGCAAAAACATAAGAATAAGTGAAAAACCACAGGCTTATGTGATATGTGTTGTTGTATGATGCAACTTTGCGGGTCCACCCCATCTTTAATTAACATCCCCCTTTTCGGCTAAATTTTTAGTTTTTTCCGCCTTAAAATTTCTGAGTGGAGCTGTGGGCCACGTATATCAGTTCCCTTACAGTATAGTAAAAATGCCAGGATGGGGAAAAAAAACGCCTCGGGGTGAGTAGAACAACGAATGAACAGTTTTTTAAAACTCAAAAAAGGGCTAAAAAAGGGTTAAAATGGGTATGAAATGGGAATACAAATAATAGAATAGACAAATATTTTTTTCGAGCGGAAAAAAATAGATAAATCATAAAATAGACAAAATATAAAACGTACTACTTTACCCCGACAAACGGCAAGCGCAACCCTAACACGCCCCGGTAAAAAACCGCACGTAACCCGTAGACACGTGTCTTGACGCGTACGACAAACAAATTACACTCATACATACACACCCCCCTACAAGCGCCGGGCGCGGGGCACGTAAATTTGACCGCTTTTACTCAAAACACCACACATATACGCACCCAAATACTTAAAAACCCCCACACAATAAAAACCCTACTCGTACTAGACTTATGCTTTACCACACAACAAAGCTGTGCACGCAAAGAGAGGATACACACACGAAATTTCCAGACGAGCTCACGAAGGGGGGCGTGGGGGGGGGGCTAGTACAGTATGTCCCTACATTCTTCTTATTTTTTTTTCTTAAAAAATTAAAAATTCCATAACCCCCCCCTACCCCCAAACCCACCTTTTCCCTCGATCCTGGTCCCGAACCGATCCGAAACCCGGTGCTCCACGGGCGGCGCTCAAAAAGGTTGAAAAAGATTCCCGCCCCCAAAAAACACACGGCTACTTTTTTTACTGCCAAACCAGATGCGTTGAAAATGTTAATTAAAAATATTATAATTATATTTCATGGTTTTTTCTTCTTCGAGCTCGTACTCTTGGGTGGGGAATAAGCCAGGTGAAAATTCGTATTTTCAGATTTTATCGGCCTTTCCCAAAGTATGAAGGTCCTTTTTTAAAGATAGAGTGAGACCATGTTATTCATTTTTAAAATTATTTCATTTACTTTTAAATTTTCATAACAATAAACCCATCCAGTTTTTTTTTTAGAATTTACCCTTTTTTTACGTTATTTAAGACTTTTTTTCTTTAAAATATCTTTTTGTTAATCTTACTGTAACTTTTTTTTTCAGAAATCATTTTATATAAATGTGAAAATTTTTTTTCCCCCTTTTTCTACGACCTAAACCCCGTCATTACATAATCTTTAGTTTATTTAAATTTAAAGAAGCAAGGGATGACTATAGTTTGTTAAAAATTTTAATTTTTTTCTGGTTGTATACTAGATAAATTTCTTGCTCTCGGATTCTATAAAAGGTATTTTTACTGTACTGTTACTCTGTTTTTTATGTTTTTAATAATCTTGCACCTGCTTTTTTTTTTCTATTTATTGTTTTTCTATCTTTCACAAAAAATTGATTGTTCCTGTTGAAAAAATGGCCGTGACGTGCGCTTCGGTGTCTGTTGATTACCCTTCACCTGGCGTTTCTGGGTTTTGTCTGTACCGTCTTTACTGCCAGTTAGGAAATTTTGGGGTGTATACCAAAAGCTTCAAACAAGGTTTACTTTATCTTACCAGCCCAGTCGAGATCCCCCTCTTTTTTAAAAAT
>NW_023661692.1:0-17171 GCF_015228065.2 Penaeus monodon | reverse complement strand
AAATTTAAATAATTTTATAAATAATTTAATATTATCATTTCATAAAGAAAATGATAATGAAAACTAATGAAGTTAAAATAACAATAATAGTTATGAAAGAACAACGCAACAAACATCAAAATAAAATAAATTTGAGAATAATAAGGGTGAAATGGTAGTCCAGTGACGATTAACTACCAAAAATTTCCACAAAAAAAACAACAAAAGAGGTACTCGCTTTCTTTCCCTCTCTTTCCCTCTTTTTTTCCTTCCATTTCCCTCTTCCCACCTCTTCCATCTCAAATCTTCCCCAAAGTCGTATCTCTCCCCCCTTCTTTTTCCCCCCTCCCCCCAATCCCTTCCCCGTTGTTGTCTGGGGGGGCTTGGGAGGCGGAGACTGGGCCCCAAGAGGGGGAAAACCCCCCAACCTTGCTCACCCCTGACTCAACTTTTTTGCATGGTCTTTTTTTTCCTTCCCCACTTTTCGTTTCGCCCCTCACCAAAACCCCTTCTGCATCCACCCCCAAAGGGTGTGAGAGGTGCTAAAAGGGATAAAAGGCTGATTTTGTCCCAGTCCGAACGGCCGAGGGAGCCAGGGGCCCCCCCCCCCGGGTTTTCCCTGATTGTTATCTCCCCTTACCCCTAAAGGGGGACCCTGAGGGGGGACGTTTTTACCCCCAACATAATCCAGGTACCTGGCAATAATGAAAACCTACCCCCACATTGGGGGCAATGGGGCTTCCCCTTATAAAAATAGCCCCAAAGAGTAAACCACCCGTTCCCTGACCCAGGCTCCCTTTTGCCCAGGGCCCTCCGAACCCCTGCAACAATACCCCCTCATCAACCCCTACTAGTACAGTAGCCAACAACAATCCTTAAGGGAAAAACTTTTCCACCTCCCGCACGCTCAATTTCATCATTTTCCCCCCCACAACCCCCAAACATCAACCCCCCCATCCTCCCTTTTTAATACCTTACACCCTATTGCCCCCCCCATAACACTACTCCCTCAACACTACTCCATCGTCAGCACCCCCCCTTTGATCCCCCCATCACTAAAAAACAATATTGAATACCCTTTTCAGGAGGGGGACGTTTTTTCGTGATCCCTCCACAGCTCCCACTCGACAACACCCTTCTCTTCAACAATGTCTCCAAAACAAGTAGGTAAAGTCTTTTTCCCGTACCCGCCCCGCCGCTCCCGTCTTGTCACAGTAACATCCGAAAACCAAGCCATAGCATTAAAAATAAAGACATATATGGTCCCCCCCACCCTTGCAGAACCCCATCCAACCCCTCAATACTTGCACCGGAACATTTTCAATCCCCCCCAGAAAATGCCCAATCTATGAAAAGTTTGGTCAGATGTGGAGAAGACCTATTGCCTGTCCACAGACTATGTGCAAGTCAGTACAATGTACCCCATTCCCCCCAGAGGTAATCGAAAAAAAACCCACTAAAATCCAAAAAATTCCCTTCCGTAGAATGACTTCCCCTTTAACTTTATATAGGAGGAGAACCCCTCCCTGTTCGTCCATCCCAAACCTCCCCGTCAGGAAAAAATTTGTTGGCGTTAGGACACCCAGCCAAACATTGCCGTTCCACAGCAGATCCCCACTATGTCCCCAAACGGGCCATACCCGACTAACTGCCCTGAAAAATCACCACATGTCCCAAAATGTGGGGGCCCCCCAAAGTTTTTTTATGGGGGCTGTCCTACCTACAAATTTGAGCTGGGGTAGAACTTCAGATTCAAACTGGATCACACTACGTGAAGCCAGACAAGAAGCACGTCGACGGGGTTTTCTCTTTTAAACCCTTATCCGTAATAGTCATTTACCAATTCCAAACCCCCCCCCCCACATCTAAACCCCCCTTTCTACCTCCTCCCCTTCCCCAGTCAAACTTTTTTGCCACCCTAAATCCAGACACTCCAATCTCTACTCAATTTTTCAATCACCACCCCAACCCCAACCCCTTTCCCCCTCCCCCTCCTCGCACTACACGTAACAGAAAGAACAAACGCCCCCCCTTTTCCCCCACCACACAATCACCCCACCTTCCTTTACTCCTTGTTTGAACCCCAGTCCTCCTTCCCCCCCCAAGAAATCCTAACCCCCCAAAACCCCAAACCAACCTTAGAAAAACCATTGAAAATATTCAAGTTTACCTAATGAAAACGAACTCAACTCTAAATTTTACAATCCTGCCCCTTTCCAAAATCCAAGTAAATGCGATATAAATCCTCCTCCAAACGAATCCCCCCTACACCCAATCCCTACCCCCTTTCCCAAACAAACCCCCCCCCCCGACCCAACCCCAACCCCCCCACATTATCCCTCCCACCATCCCCTCATCCTTCCACTCCCTCCTGGAAAATCACGTAAATCCGTAATGTCACAAGTACCCCCTTCCTCAGACCCCCCATCTCCTAATACCCCCCCTAGTAAAACACCAACTCCCAACTCTCCCATCCAGACCTCTCAGTCTTTTCCACCCTTAGCTGCTTCCCCCCTCAAAATAGAAAGAAATATCCTTCATTGGAATATTGCGGTTTCCGCTCCCACAGACCTGACCTTCGTCATATCCTTTCCCTCTTATAGTCCATCATTGTATGCCTTCAAACTTTTAAAACACACCCCTCCAAACCAATCCCCAATTACTTTTGTCTCATCCCCACCCCTTATTCCCCCATCCATATTTCTGAAAACAATTATTCAACCCCTTTCCCAATGTCCCTTGCACATTATGTATCCCCCTTCATCGTTTGGATCACGTGATTCTACTTCTCCCCATCCCACCCCATTTTTTTTGTTGCTTTTGAAAATTAATTTCCCCAACTTAACCCCCTTTCCCATAGGGGGATTTTAATCCCCCACTTATGGGTACATCCAACTCCCAGGCGTTTAGAGCGTTCCTCTCCATTTTCCCTTTCTATTAATTAATCCCCCCCAAACTTATCAGAGAATCTTTTCACATTGATGCCAAAGCCCCCCTCCTCAAGATTTCCCATGGTCATTTAAAATTCCCCTATTGCCACTTTTTTTTTTTTTTTTTTTTTTTTTTTATTTTTTTTTTTTTTTTTTTTTTTTTTTTTTTGTTTTTTTTTTTGAAAAATTTTTTTTTTTTTTTTTTCAAAAGATTTCGTTTAAAACGTGCAGCCTGGAAACGTTACCGTACAAGAGAGGTACTCCAAACAACTTTTAGCCCTTTTTCCCCTTTAAAAGAGCATTGCCAATCTCCTCGTACAATCCGGAATGTAAAATAAATAGCTGGCGAAATTATGTTTCATCAATACATCCTCTACATCTATCTCAAATGTTTGGCGCCGAATCATAAACATCAGGCAAACACCCCCCCCATCCTGCCCTGTCCCCCATATTCGAAATACCCTCATTTGATCCCCCAAGTCGAATAAAAAGGGTGATTTTTTCACCCGGGGCGTAGGGTTTCACCTATTTTCACACTTCTTACTTTTAAAGGGACACCAGAGAACGTACCCCAATTATCTTCCCCCCTCCTCTGATGAGTCCATAAGCCCATTTTCTTCTCTAAACTCATTGCCCCCTCAATCGTGCCGTAACACCATGAAGGCCCGACGGTATTCACTACCGTATGCCCCGGAACTCCCATTTTCCTCCTTTCCTTCCCTTAAAATTTAAACCAATTTGGGCATAGAAATTCCCTTTTTAATTGGGGAGAAGCTCTTTTCCTTTCCCTTCCGAAACCCCAATAAACGGGTACCCTTCCCCAAGTTCGCCCCTCGCATAACTAGCTGCTTTTGCAAACTATTAGAGCGAATGGGAACTTCCGCTTAATGTGGTATCTTGAATCTACAATCTTCTCTCTCCCTTTCCCAATCGGTTTTTGCCCTGCCCGAAGCACAGCTGACCCCCTTGTCATTTTGAGACATAATTTTCATCTGCATTTGCACGCCAGAATCCGTATGCTATTTTTTTTGATCTAGAAAAAGCATATGATACGAAAGGGGGTACCATATCTCAACAATTTTCCTCTTAGGGAACGTGGAAAATGGGTTGGCTTAAAAAAGTCCTTTCCCCTCCCCCAAGCACTTTCCAGGTTAAATCGCCTCTGCCACATTCTTTTTTTCCCCAAAACGAAGGTTCCACAAGGCAGTGTGCTCAGTCCCCCTTTTTTCCTTTTTGCGTTAAAGATATTTTCTCAGTTTACCACCAGGAGCCCCGGGCATCACTATTGGGTTGTATTTTAAACCATTTTGCCTCGGCCCCATCCATACCCCAATCTTACCAATTTAAACTGCAATCTCATCAGTACTTCCTGGGCCACAAAACAGGTTCCCCTTTTCTACCCCTAAATCTTTCTCCATTCTTTTTTCTCGCTCACGGTAGGTCCTTACCCCCATCTTCTTATAGGGACTCCCCCCCAAGCGTTTCCCCTGGCAAATTCCTAGGGGTTTATTTTTTACTCCAAAAAGGGCCTGGGAGACCATATTCACAATTTTAAAAAAAAAAAATCTCCGCCGTCTTCGAATCTTAAAAAAATCCTCCCCTATATTCATGGGGGGCAGATCGCAAAACTCTCCTTCTCTTCAGTACTTTGATCCCCTCCCCCTTTATTAGGGTGCCCAAACTACTCCTTGCCCCAACTTTTCCCTTTCCCCTCTTTATACAATCCATCACTGTGGTCTTCGTTAGCACTAGGCGCCTGTCGCTCCTCCCCAGGAGAGCCTGACACTGAATCAGGCATACCATCTCTATCTCGACGTCGTGCCCTTTTTCTCTCCCATGCTATGTTCGATTCCCCAATTTTCCCTAAATAAAAAAAATCCCCCCAACCCTACTTTTTACCTTGCTTCATCTCCCGATTACCCACCCTTTCCAACACGCATGGATACCCCTCTCACATTCCCCCTTTCCCCCCTCTCCAACCCTCCATTTTCTGTCCCTTTCCCCCCTCCATGGCTCAACCCCACCCAATATTTCTTTCTGTTTTCCCCGACCCACCCAAAAAAAAATATCCCCCTACTGTCCTTCTCACACATTTCCCTTTACCATGCCCACTCATTCCTCTTGATTCATGTATATATGAGGCCAAACCACCCCCGGTGTGGTTTTTCAGTAAACTTCCCAAATCGTACTTTCAAAACCCCTTCCCTGAAACCCGGTCCTTACTACGAATTTTTGCACTCCTTTTTTTCTAAAAAAAACAAACTCACTTTTCCCCTTTTCCCCTTTTAAATTTTTTTGACTCCTACCATTAAATCTCATAAAATCAATACACACCCCCAAACCCCCTTTTTGTAAGATCCCGAATGGGTTGTTCTACCTGTCCCAGCCATAAAAAAAAAAATCCCCTAAACAAATTTTGTGGGTGCCCGCCCGTTGGAAACCCGGCAAGAAAAAAGGCGGGTACACTAGCACGCACGCCCCCCCATGCCACATCTCCCAACCACGCTTTCAATATCCCAGCCCCGGTATTCCTTTTTTGTTAAACGATGGGAACTTTTTGTCAAACCTCCCATAAAAAATTACATTTGTAAAACTATCAACTCCCCTGGTCAGTCCTTTCATCGGGAAAAGCGTTGGGGGACTGCTCTCGCCCGCTTACGCATGGGCCCCACCCCTCTAAACAACTCCTATCTGATGTCACAATCTGATCCCCCCTTATGTTCCTTTGAATGTTCCCCTTTTAATCCCTCACACCATTATCGGCCCCCGTTTTGAAAAACCCCTCCTCTGCTTTCCCCCATCTATCCCCTTCACCGACCTAACCTATAGAATCCTTTTAGAAAACCCACACTTTCTGCTTCAACAATATTTCTTTCCTCAAACGCATACTACCTTATCTAAACTAACTCCTTTCCCCCACCCGACCCAACCCTTCACTCACCCCTTCCTTTTCCCCGTTAGACAATAATACTAACTCAACCACCCTTTCCCCAAACTTTTTAAAATAGGGAAAATGACCCCTTTGATGTCTGCCCCATTTCTCTTGCTTTTAACCATAACCATTAACCATTCTATTTCCCCCTTTTACGCTCCCCCGCCCCTTTCCTTTTCCCCTTTCCCCTTTTAAAATCCCACCTCCTCCCCCGTACTCCTTCCTCCTCCCCCCTCCCCCTTTTTTTTTAAGCCCTTTCCCGATACTTGAAATCGCCTTAGAAAAACCCGCTGATTAATACGCACCCAGGGGCCTATGCTGCGGTAGTTTTAAAAACCATTTTTAAACCAGGCGGTGTTATTAGCTTTTTTTTCTTATTTTTTTGTGAAAAAGGGATTTAGATTCATTTATATATACCCTTTTTGGTTTTGGGTAACTCCGTCTCCCCCCTGTTACTTCCTCCCCTCTGTCCCTTTTTTGATATACAGTCTTTTTACGTCATTTTTTATTACTATACGATGGTATCATTTTCATTAGTGTTATTTTTGTTGTTTTTATTATTTTTATATTATTAATTATCATTATCATATCATTATTATTATTATTATTATTATTATTATTATCATTATTATTTTATTACTATTATTGTTGTTGTTTTATCATTAGTATGTATAATCTCTTTCATTAAAATACTGAGAGAGAAACCATTCCCCTCCTCACCCCTCTACCATCTTATTATCACCAGCTCCCATTCTCCCCCCCCAGACGAGAAAAATGTCAACCCCACAATACAGATAAATAGATAGAGGTAATGATAGATAGAGGAGACGATAGATAGAATAAAGAAGGGATCGATAATAAAAATAGTAGAAGGAGATCGATAGATAGGATAGATAGAGTAGATAGATAATAGAGGTAAAAAGAAGAGAGGAGAGAGAGAGAGAGAGAGAGAGAAAAAGGGGAGAGAGAGAGAGAGAGAGAGAGAGAGAGGGGGAGAGAGAGAGAGAGAGAGAGACAAAAAGCATAAAGCATCTAGTATTAAACTTAAATTTTTAAATTTAATGGGGTTTATCTTTTAGCAATGAAAACCCATGATCGGACCAGGAAATGTATTTCCCCCGTTCATTTTGTTAACAGTCCGATGATTACTCCCCCAGTTTCAAAAAATTTAAAGGGCACATTTTCCATAGGAAACGTCCCCCTATCCTATTTTCGAGAAACAAATGCATAAACTTTTACCCTAGATTAAGGAAAAAGGTACATCTCACATCCTGAAACGTGTATTTGGATTTCGGCATATGTTTGTTTTTCAGGAGGTCCCTGAATATATGTCTTTCAGTGTCACGACGAATTTGAGAGTCCCAAGTGGTTCTTCTGATAAGCGATAAACCCCTCTCGTTGCGATGAAACACGACCCAGAGGCATTAGCACAAAACCCCTTTTCGGCAATAGGCTACTGTGGAGGGCCCGGGAAAAAACGCAGCATGTGCTTTTTTCCCTTTGTTTGCTGCTGCAAATGTTGCGCGACCCTCATAAGCTCACCTACAATCTGAATATCACAGGCGTGAGAAAAAACGGGTATTTGGGTGGTAATTGTTGTTTTTGGGAAATTTTTAACGACCACGTGCTTTCGATACCCTTTAAATGTTGCTTTCCCCCCCTCATGCTTCCATTTTAATTTTTGCTTTTTATAAAACCCTAGTTTTTAAAAATCGTCCGGAAGAGACGTTAACTGGTAAAGAACTACCGCAGGGTTTCTGTATAGCGTCCATTACATCGTAATAAATGTATTCGTGGAAGATATATACTTCTTCTTTATTTACTTTCAGCTTCGATTTTTTGGCAGACACAAAGTTCTCCTGAAGCGCTAGTAGGGGGTATTTTTTTTCTTTATCCTATCATTAAAATATCATTTCTAAAATTCGGAAAATTTAAAAGCACTTACAATTTACTTAGCAACGAAAAACAGCAAACCGTGAAAAAGGGGGTTGGCGGGTGAAGCCTCTTTCCCTTCCCCTTATCGCGAAAAAGCTTGCTTGTGTCGATATTTTCCTTATCTAAACAAGAGGTTTTCCTTCTCCCTTCCGTACCAATATTAGTAGGGGCTGTAGCACATGGTTTTCTTTCAATTTTTAAAATATGCACAGCACGCACGCACGCACCACACACAACCACAACACACACACCAAACCACACACACAACACAACCACACACACACACACACACACACACAAAACCACACACACAATACACATACACACACACACACACAAAAAAAAAAAAACGCAGAGCACGCAGCACGCTTGAACAACACCACACACGCGCGTCGCGCAATTATATATATATATATATAATATTAATAGCGCGCAGCGCGGGGGTGTGTGGTGTTTTCAAGCGTGCGGGTTGTGAGCTTTTTTTTTTTTTTTTGTGTTTTTGTGTTGTGTAGGATGTGGTGTGTGTGTGTGTTGTGTGTGTGGGGGTGTGGGTGTGTGTGTGTGTGGGTGTGTGTGTGTGTGTGGTGTGTGTGTGTGTGTTTTTGTGGTGCGTCGTGCGTGGTGTGCATTTTAATAATTGAAAGAAATCCCCCCGTGTGCTAAGCCCTTTTAAATGATTGGTACAAAGGGCAGAGGGAAAGACATCTTGTTTAGATAAGAGAAATCGAAACAAACAAGTCTTTGTCAGCGAAAAGGGGAAGGAGAAAAGGCTTCACCGCCCCAAACCCCCTTTACACGGCTTTTCTGTTTTTCGTTGCATTAGTAAATTGTAAAGGGTTTTAAAATTGTCGAAATTTCAGAAGTGATGATTTTTAAATGATAGAGAAAAGAAAGAAAAAAAAAACCCCCTACTAAGCGCTTTAGGAGAAGCTTCGTGTGCCAAAAAACTCGAAGCTGAAGTAAAGAAAAAATGAAGTATTTCTATCTTAAGCCACAGAGATACATTTATTTCGAGTAATGGCGCTTTTACAGAAAAACCCGCGGAGTTTTTTGAAACAGTTAACGTTCTTCCCGGGCGATTTTTTAAAAATACGGTTTATAACAAAGCAGAAATTAATGGAAGCATGATGTGGAAAGCAGACATGTTACGGAGTCGAAAGCAGGGGTCGTTAATAATTCCAATAACAAGCAATTACAACCCAACTACCCATTTAATACCAGCCTGGATGTTTGCAGTTGTAGGTGAGCTTAGAGGGCGCAGAAAATTTGCAGCAGCAACAGCAAGGGAAAACAGCACCTGACTGCAGTTTTTCCTGGTCCCTTACAGTATACCTATTGCGAAGAGGTGGCGTGCAAGCCATTGGGTCAGTGTGCTCACAATCGAGGGGGTTTACAGCTTATCAGAAAAACAGACTTGCGGACCCCAAAATTTGTCGTGACATGAAAGACAATATTCAGGAAAACCTGCAACACAAACAATGCGCGAATCGTCAAATACACGTTTAGGATGTAGAGATTCCCTTTTTCCAATTTAGGGTAAAAGTTTATGCATGTTTTCTCGAAATGGGATGGGGTTTACGTTCCTAGGGGAAAAAGTCCCCTTTAATTTTTTAGAAACATGGCGAGAGTAAATCAGTAGGACTGTAAAACAAAAGAAACCCCGGGAAATACTTTCCATGGTCGTAAAGGGTTTATCATTGCTAACGATGATAACCCTGTAAATTTAAAAATTGAATTGAATACTGAGTTTATATGGTTCTGTCTTTCTCTCTCTCTTCTCTCTCTCTTTTCTCTCTCCTTCTCCTCTCTTTTCTCTCTCTCCTCTCTCTCTCTCTCTTTTCTCCTCATATATTATCTCCCTTATCTATCCTATCTACGATTCTCCTTATCTATTTCATCTACATCCCCTTTATCTATTTCATCTACCGATTACCTCATTACTCTATCTATTTTATCTTATTTTGGGGATTTGACATTCACTCGTCTGGGGGGGGGAAATGAGGAGGGGTGATAATAGAGATTTTGAATGGTGAGGATGGGAAGGTTTTCTCTCAGTGTTTTTAATGATAATGATGATTATGAAATACTAATGTAAGAACAAAACAATAATAATAATAATAAATAATAAAATAATAATAATAATAAAAATAATAAAATGAAATGATAATGATAATGATAAAATAATAATAATAAAACAACAACAACAATAACACTAATGAAAGATACCATCGTATAGTAAAAAAATTTAAGACAGAATAAGACTGATATATAAAAAAGGACAGAGATGGGGGGGAAGTAAACAGAGAAGGGAGACGGAGTTAACAACACAAGAGGTAGATATAAAGAAATCATAAATCCCTTTTCAGCAGAAGAAGAACGAAAAAAAAAAGCAATAATCCCCGGCCTGTGTTACAAGGGGTTTTGGAACCCCGAGATGGGCCGGGGGCGTATTAAACATGTGGTTTTAAGGGGTTTTCAAGTAGCGGGAAAGGGGCTTAGGGGAAAAAGGGGGGGGAGGAGGAGGGAAAGGGAAGGGGAGGAGGTGGAGAGTTTAAGGAGGAAGGGAAAGGAAGGGGACGAGGGAGCGTAAAAGGAGGAAAGAAGGTTAATGGTTAATGGTTAAAAGCAAGAAAAATTTGGAGACATCTAAGGATGTAGCACTATATTTAATTTTTGGGGAAGGGGGTTTGATTTGGGGATTAGTTGTCTAAGTGGGAAAAGGAATTGGTGAGTGAAAGGGAAGGGGGGTGTGGAAAGGAAATTGATGAAGGTAGTATGCGTTTGAGGAAAGAGAATGGGTTTGTTGAAGCAGAAAGTGGGGGTTTTGAAAGGAGTTGATGGGTTTGGGGGTCGGTGAAGGGAGGATAGAGGGGGGAAAAGAAGAGGTACGGGTGTTAAAAAGTGGGCACGAAAATAGGATGGGGGATGAAAGGGGAACTTTACAAAAGGGAAAATAAGGGTGGATAGAATTGTGACATAGATGGAGTGGTTAGGGGTGTGGCCAAGCTAGCGGGCGAGGGGTCCCCAAGTCTGTTCCGATGAAAGGAGGACCAGGAGGAGTTGATATTTTACAAAAGTAATTTTTTAGTGCGGGGGCTTGACCAAAAGATTGCCACGTTTAACAAGAAGGTAATAATCCGTGGCGGATAGGGGAGAAGGTGGTTGGGATGTGTGGACTAAGGCGTGGCTGCTAGTGATCTGCTTTTCATTGCCGGGTTCCCAACATGGTGGGCACCCCCAAAAAAATTTGTTTTATGGATTTTTGTTTTAGGGGTGGTTGGGACAGGTTTTAGAACAACCATTTGGATCTTACAAAAGGGGGGTTTGGGGTGTGTTTTGGGATTTTATGGATTAATGAGTACGGGATCAGAAAAAAATTGTAAAAGAGGAAGAGGAAAGTGATTAGGTTTTAGAGCAAAAGGATCATCATTTGTAGAAAGGACACTGGTTCAGGAGGAAGGGAGTTTTTGAAGTACGATTTGGGAAGTTTACTGAAAAAACCAGCACCGGGGGTGATTTGGACCCATCATATTACATGAATACAAGGGGAAATGAGTGGAGACAGGGTCAAGGAAATTTTTGTGAAAAGGGGACAGTGGAGGGATTTGATTTGGGGGTCGGGGGGAAAACGAAGAGCAAATATGGGGTGAGGTATGAGCAGGAGGGACGGAATGGACAGAGAAGGAGAGGTTGGGATGGGGAAAGGGGAATGTGAGAGGGGGGTACCCCTGCGTGTTGAAAAAGGAGTAGGTAATCTGGAGATAAAAGCTAAGGTAAGAAGTGGGGGTTGTGGGATATTTTTTTATGGGGGAAAAATTTTGGTGGAATCGAACATAGATCGGAGAGAGAAAAGGGCAGACTTTCGAGATAGAGTGGTACCCTGTTCAGTGACGGGCTCTCAACGGGGGAGGAGCGACAGGCCCCTAGTGCTAAGCGAAGACCACAGTGATGGTTTGTACAAGATGGGCAAGGAGAGAAGTAGGCAGAGGAGTAGATATGGCATCCATAATCAAGAGGGGAAAGGGGATAAAAAAGAACATAAAGGAAGGGATTTTTGCGAGAGCCCCATGATATATGGGAGGGGTTTTTAAGATTCGAAACGGGGGGAGAGCTTTTTTTTTAATGTGTGAATATGGTCTCGCCAGGACATTTTGGAGTCAAAAAGACACCTAGGAATTTCCCCAGGGGAAAACGGCATGGGTGGAGGATATAAGAAGAGGGGGGGGTAGAGGACCCACGGAGGAGAAAAAAGAAGGAGAAAGATTTAGAGGTAGAAAACGGAACCCATGGTTTTGGGCCCAGGAAGATACTGATGAGTTTGCAGATTGAATTGGTAGAGATTTGGTGGATGTGGCCAGAGGCATAGATGGTTAAATCATAACATATAGGGCCCGGGCCCCGGGGTGGTAAAACTGAGCAAATCTTTAAACGCAAAAGAATAAAAGTGGTTTACTGACACATGCCTTTGGGAAAACCTTCGTTTTGGGGGAAAGAAAGATGATGGGGGCAGAGGCGTTTTAACCGGGAAAAAGTGCTTTGGGGAGAGGAAGGGAAATTTTATGAAGACACCCTTTTCCCACGTATGCCTAGAGAGGACAATTTTTGGAGGATATGGTACCGCCATGTTATATATGTTTTTTTCTGATAAAAAAAAAATAGCAGACGGATCATGGGGCAAATGAGATGTAATAGTTCCAAAATGAGAAAGGGGTCAGTGTGTTCTGGCCGGCGAAAACCGAATTGGGAAGGAGAGAAAAGATTGTGAATTAAAGAACCAAATTTAAAAGGGGAATTTACCTTTCGCTCTAATGTTTGCAAAGCAGCTAGTTAGTGCGATGGGGCGATAGTTTGAAAAGGGGTACCCGATTTTTTGGGTTTCGGAAGGGAAGGATAAGGTTCTCCCCAAATTTAAAAGGGGAAAATTTCCTGATGCCCAAATGGGGTTTGAAAATTTTTTAAGAGGAAGGATAAGGAGGAAGATGGGATTTTGCCGGAGATAGGTAGTAAATCCCGTAGGGCCTTCATGAGTGTTACGGCACGATTGTGGGGCAGAAATGAGTTCAAGGAAGAAAATGGGGGATTAAAAGGACTCTCAGAGGATGGGGTGAAGAAAGGGGGTACGTCTTGGTGGTCTTTAAAAGTAGAGAAGTGTGAAGATAGGTGAGAACCACAGACCGGCTGAAATAATCACCCCGTTCATTTGGACTTGGGGGGGGATCAAAATGAGGGTTTCGAATATGGAGGACAGGGGCGGGGGGGGGATGTTTTCCTGATAGTTTAGGATCGGCGCCAAACATTTGAGTAGATGTAGGATGTAAATTTATGAAACATAATTTCGCCAGTATTTTTTTTACTATTCCGGATTTTACGACGGAGATTGCAGATGCTCTTTTTAAAGGAGATAAGGGCTGAAGTGATTTTGGAGTACCTCTTTGTAGCGGTAACTGTTCCCGGCCCGCACGTTTTAAGCAAGTGCTTTTGTGCAATCGAATTTCCACATGGAAAACATTTTGGGGGTATAGGCCTTTGGGGTTCGAGGGTAGCTGTATGTGCAGCCCTTTAAGAGTATTTGTGAAATACTGTATCATTTCTGAAATGGAAGTGAGGGAGGAGGAGGGGGATGAATAGCAGAGAGTGAAGTGAAAGGATCCAGTAGCTCTATCAAAAACCAGCGTGGGGAGTTAGGGAGTGGTAAGTAGAAGTAGGAGAAAAAAAAGGAAAGTGGTCATATAGGGGAAATGGTCAAAACTGACCCGTGGGAAAACTAAATGAAGAGAAGGGGAGCATAGAGCGAGGTAATGCATGAAAAAGATTTCGGGTATCAAAAGTGTGTGGGCGATTGAATTTAGTAAGTAAGGTCAGCTGTGGAGGGAAGCGCTCAGAGACGGCCTCGGGAGTTTTTGATAAATCACCCCATAGAGTGTGGGGGCAGTTAAAACACCAATATGGGAAAGGTGGTTGAAATTTGGGAAATTAGATTTTTAAAAACAAAAAGTCAATGGGGGGGATGGGGAGGGGGAAATGATTTATATCACTGGATCCCAAAGAGAAGGAAGATAGGATAATGTGCAAGGGGGCATTGGTTTGAAAAGGGAGGTGTGACATAAGGTGTTTTCTGATTGAAAATAGGGGACTAAAGGGAAAGTGGGGATGAGGGGCAAAATGATAATTGGGGATTTGGGTTTTGGGGGATGTGTTTGAAAGGCCTCTTTAAGGCATACAATAGAGGACTTAAGAGGGAAAAGGAAAGACGAAGGTAGGTTGTGGGGGGGAAAACCCCGAATATTCCCAAGAGGATAGTTTTTACTTTACGATTTTGAGGGGGAAGAGTAGAGGGTGGGAAAAGACCCGAGGGTTTAGGGTGGGAGAGGTGTGGGAGTTGGGGTTCTACTAGGGGGGGTATTAGGGGATGGGGGGGTCTGGGAAGGGGTACTTGGACATTAGGATTTACGGGTATAAAGGAGGGGTGGAAGGGGTAGAGGGGATGGGGGAGGGATAATGTGGGGGGGTTGGGGTTGGGGTCGGGGGAGGGTTGTTTTGGAAAGGGGGTTTGGAGGGTTGGGTGTAGGGGGGATACGTTAGAGGAGGTGGATTCAGAGGTTTCTTGGAGTGTGGAAGGAGCAGGAGTTGTAAGATTAGAGGTGGTTCAGTTTTATTTGTAATCTTGAATTTTCAATGGTTTCTTTAAGGGGTTGGTTTGGGGTTTGGGGAATAGGGTTTTTTGTGAGGGGGGGAAAAGAGGACTGGTGTTCAAACAAAGGGGTAAAGGAAGGTGGAGGGATTGTGGGTAGGGGGAAAGGGGGGGAACGTTTTTTGCTGTTAGTGTAGTGCGAGGGGGGAGGGGAAGGTGTTGGGGTTGGGTGGTGATTGAAAATCTGATAGAGATTGGAGTGTTTGGGTTTTTGGAGGCAAAAGGTTGGCGGGGGAAAGGGAAAGGGGTAGAAGAGGGGGGGTTTTGATGTAAGGGGGGGTGGGTTTAGGGGAATGGGAGAATGGCAGTATTTGGAGTAAAGGAGAAGAGAGAAACCCCCGTCGAGTTTTTGTCTGGCTTACGTAGTGTGAGTCCAATTTGAACTGGAGTGCTCCTCAGACTCAAATTTTTAGGGAGGACAGCCCCTATAAAAATACATTTGGGGGCGCCCCAGGGCACATGGCGTGATTGGCAGGGCAGTTTGATCGGGTATGGCCCGGTGGGCAATAGTGGGCATCGGCTTGGGAAAGGGAATGTTGGGTGGGTGTCCCAGCGCCAACAATTTTTCATGACGTGGGGGAGTTTTGGTTGGACGAACAGGGAGGGGGTTCCCTCCTATATAGACGTTAAAGGGAAAGGAAGTCTACGGAAAAGGGAATTTTGGCTATGTTTGTGGGTTTCTTTCGATTCCTTTGGGGGGGAATGGAGTAGCATTGTAGACGTTTTCAATAGTTTGGGACAGGCAAATAGGTCTTCCCACAACTGACCAACTTTTTCATGAGGGCAATTTGTGGGGGGAATTTAAAAAATGTTCGGTCAAGTATTAGGGGTTTGGGGGGGGTTCTGCAAAAGGGTGGGGTTACCCTATTTTGTCTGTTAGTTTTTGTTTAAAGCTATGGGGTTGGTTTTTGGATGTTACGTGAAAGACGGGAGCGGGCGGGTCGGTACGAAGAGACTTTCCTATTGTTTTTGGAGGGGCATTTTTGGAAGAGAAGGGGTTGTCAGAGTAGGGGGCGTGGGGGGTCACGAAAAATCGGTCCCATTTTGGGTGGTGAAGAGGGATTCAAAATTTTTTGTAGTGATAGGGGGAGTCGAAGGGGGGGTGCGTGACGATGGAGTAGGTTTAGGGAGGGAGTGTTAGGGGAGGTGGGGAAAAAGGCTGTAAGGTTTAATAAGGGAGGTGGGGTGGTATGTTTGGGGGTTGTGGGGGTAGAGGTGATGAAAGTTTAGCGGTGGGAGAGTGGAAATGTTTCCCTTTAAAGGATGGTTGTTGGGTACTGTACTAGTAGGCAGGGTGAGGGGGTAGTTGTTGCAGTGTTCGGAGCCCCTGGGAAAGGGGAAACCTGGGGGCAGGGAACGGATGAGTTTACATCTTTGGGCTATTTATAAAAAGGGGGAAGCCCCATTGCCCCTAATAGGGGGAAGGTTTTCTTATTGGGCCTGGTAAGCTGGATTTGTTGGGATAAAAAAAATCCACCCTCAGGGTCCCCTTTAGGGGTAAGGGGTAGATAAAATCAGGGGAACCCCTGCCCATGGCTCCCCCAGGCCGTCAGGACTGGCACAAAGCGCCTTTTATCCTTTCGCCGGCCCCCACACCCTTTGGAGGGGATAGAGAAGGGTTTTTGGGGAAGGGACAGAAACGAAAAGTGGGGAAAGGAAATAAAGACCATGCAAAAATTTTTAGTCGAGGGCTGGCAAGGGTTTGGGGGGTTCCCCATCATTGGGTCCAGTCTCCCCCTCCCAAGCCCCCCCCGACAACAAGGGCAAGGGATTGGGGGGGGGAGGGAAAAGAAGGGAGGGGAGAAACGACTTTAGGAAGATTTTTAGAGTGGAAAAGGGGGTGGCAAAAGGGAAATGGAAAGGAAAAGGAAAGAGGGAGAAAGAGGGAAAAAAAGGAAACGGTAGTACTCTTTTGTTTTTTTTTGTTGGGAAATTTTCGGTAGTTTGATCGTCATGGACTACCATTTTCACCCTTATACTTCTCAAACTATTAAATTTTTGTTGTGTTGTTTCTTGTTTTTATATAATATTTTGTTTTTATTAAAATTCATTATGATTTTCATTTTATTATCTTTTTTGTAATGATAATATTAATGATTATTACATTATCATTATTATTTCATTATGATTATTTCATTATCATTATGAAATAATTTTTATTTGTTTTTTATTCTTTTTAATAACCATTTTCTTTAAGATAAATATTTTTTCATATTATTTTTTATTTTATTATCATATCATAAATATTTTTATATATATCATTGTTATCATCAGCATCAACTTTTCATTTTCATTTCGGTATCACTTTATAATTTCAATAATTATACTGATTATTACTATTCTTCGTTATTTGTTTTTACTTTTTTCATTATCATTTTTGTTTTATTTCTATTATTATAATTTCGCATCTTTTTTTTGGGGGTCATTTTTATATTTTCATTATATTTTATTATTATAATATCATTATCATCTCATCAGCAGCAGAGCAGCTTATCATTTCATACCCCACTGTCATCATTATCAGAAATCTTATTTCCAATATTAGTTGTTTTTTTTATTTCCATTTTTTGGTTATGGGTCCCAGTGCCTTTTTAAAAGCTTATATTTTCCCCTTTGATATTTTCGTTATCATCATATATCATCGTTTTGGGGGTTAGATGAGGATGAAAAAAAATTGATATAAGAGATTAGCATTAACCATTTT
>NW_023661691.1:0-17172 GCF_015228065.2 Penaeus monodon | reverse complement strand
TTTTGAAATTTTGGAAGGATTTAAAATTTTTTTGATATTCTTTATTTTTTCCCAAAATATCAAGGATTTTAAAAAAAGGAAAAAAATGCTAATTATCAAAATGCTTACCGCAAATAAGTTTTATAAAATCGAACCCCAAAAATTTTAACTAGTAAAACCCTTTACGACAAAATGCGCTATCCTTTGGGAAAAAAGTGTTTAACGTCTATTACATAAATAAAAACATTACCAAAATTACACATCTACTATTGAATTACGTATATTACTACACCCATGTTCTAAACAATTTATAAAAAAAACCCACCACATATAATATATGTGTGTGTGTCTTTGTGTGTGTGCTATAAGTGTTTTCTTGTAGCTATGCACAAAAAATTTTATATTTGTGTTGTGTGCATATAAGCGTTTTTTCTTGTATGCATATATATATATATATATATTATATATATATATATATAATATAATATTTAAAAAATATAATATAATAATGTATTAAATATACACGCACATATATTTGTTATATTAACAATATAATATAAAATATAAATATTATATATATATATATTATATAATATATATATATATATTAATATATATATATTGTGTGTGTTTGTGTGTGTGTGGTTGTATTTAATTTATCGGTTATACATGCTACGCCAAGGGGTCTTTGTCCTTTTAAAACATGTGTTACATAAAAAAGGATAAACCCTGGGCAGGTTAACTGAAGGGACCTGGGAAAAACGCAGCTGGCTGTGAGCGGAGGGCGGGGAAAAAGCCAAGGGGGGGTTTGGGGTGCTCCTGTAAAAGCCTCGTGGTCCCCTTGTGCCCTTTAAAAAAATTTGTTGCCCTTTTTATAAGCGTATCGTGCAGTGTGCAGCTGGTTTCCCCCTGTATTGTGCCTATAGAAAAGTGTAGGGGTAAATAACTGTGTAAATAAAAGGAAAAACTGTCATTTTGTTTTATTTCGGCCCCGCCTCGCCAAGGGGTTCCCTCGTGGGGGTCTGGGACCTGTGTCTCGGGGCCCCCTTGGACCGTTTTTTGTTCACGACCCTGTGAATGCACGCCATCTGCCCAGCCTGCCTTGTTGGGGGCAGAGAGACGAGGCGCCCGTAACATCATTTATCTCTCTCTCTCTCTAAAATTCAATATATTATTCATTATCTATATTTTTAAAATACTCTATTAAAAATACACATAATACAAAAAACAGATGTTTCTTATATATATTAATTTAACCCTCTCTCTTTTTCCTCCTCTCTTTCTCTCTCTCTCTTTTCCCCTTCCCCTCTCCCCCTTCTTCTATATATATATATATAATATATATATTTTTTTTTTTATATATATGTATGTTGTATGTAAATAATCGCCTATTTCCAGGGGGTCTAAAATGTTGCTTTCTATTGCAAAAAAAAATATATAAAATTACGGTAAGAAAAATGACCTCAAATTTGTCTGCTCTCGACGTCACACGTGCTAGGAAAGTGTACCTTTTCCCCTTTACACAGTTCAGTGATGAAAAATCTTAGCTTACTGTTTTTGAGATAACATTCGTTAAATTATCCCAGGTCCCAGGGTGAAACTATAAGCATGACTGAGAAGGCCACCGAAAGCCGCCTTTATCTTGTTTAGGTAATTTCTCAAGCATTTGTTTCTTGGGGGGAAATTTAATATTACCTCATGCTCCTATATCTAAAAATTTTCCAATTTTTGTAAATGTGTTATATGAAGCAATTCAAATTTTTATAATTAAAATTAAAATTTACATTATTTCAAGGAAAAATGCTTCACTCACATTATTTTTTCAATCTGTTCTTCGTCTTTTACATTATATGTAAACTCCAAAAAAAACAAAAACTTAATTTACGAAAAATGTCTGTTTTATATCTTTTCTTCAGAAATTCCCTTAAAAATTACGACTTTTCACTGCCACAGAGTAAACTGAAAAGTGTTGAGACTCCATGAATCAGCGCAGTTTTATACAGGTGTGGACAGGTGTGTATGTGAATGACAACAGAGTGGCACCCCCCTCTTGTGAATGGTAATTCCACAATTATTTTATTATTAACAAACGCATAGACACACACCATAATTTAAAAAATTTGTGGGAGTACAATTTTAGGGTATAACCTTTTCTATGAAACTTTTGAAAAACCTTTGCCTGTGTATGTAAAAGATTTTTTTTGATTTTTAATTACTAGTTTTTAACATGAACCAAATTTTTTGTAAGAAAGAAAATTATGGAAAAAAATTTAAAGTCTTTACGTTTAAGATCAGATTCGCTTTTTATACTGCTGTAGAAAAGTTGATTTTGGGGGGGTAAAGTATACAGAGTGGGAAATGGTGGCTTAGCAAACACGAGTTTCGCAGCCGTCGTTCCCCGTTTCTCAGCATTTATATTATTTTACACGCACACATATATAAAAATAACACAGATACAAAAAATTCCTCATTTACGGGGGCAAAAAACGGGTTTTGCCCGGTGATATACAAAACCAATATCATTTTCGATCAGTACCCGGGGCCCCTGATATTATCCTCTGTCCTTTAAAAATTTTTTCAAAGCGTATTTGTGCTTTTTTCTAGATGTCGCAATACATTTTTTTTTTTGGTTTATTCTTTTGTCAATTCTAGGGGCTTGTGCTGTCCCAGTAGGGTTTTGTCTCCATTTTTTTCTTGCCCCCTGTGCAGCGATTTGCTTTGCCCGGCGTTTTTAATTAGTCTGGGCGTAACTGTTCGTGCGTGTTGTCAGATTGCAAATCTGATGACGACAAGGGATTGTTATACTGTATGTGGGATATAAAATTGTGAATGTAAAAGTATATACATTTTACATTCACACCACACACACAGCAAAACCCACATATGAGGTAAAAATTTTATGTTTGCTAGTTTTTTTTTGTCTCTTACACTCACAATTTTTAACACTTTGGGAAAAGATAAAGCATTCTTCTATCCTGGTTTGATTTTTTAATCTGCCCCTTTCATTTGGAAGCATAGTTTTTCCACGATCTTCGAAAGGCCTTTCTGAACCCGGCACTGTGAACGCCTTCAACTTTGCCGTTCAAGTTGCTTGCGTTTCACAGGTCATGACCCGATCTTGCAATGTACTGGCAATTTTCTGCGGCACATTTTTCCAATTTGATCTGATATCGGCGAACAGCTTGCCACCCTCTACGATTTGACCAGAAACAGTCGTGCGGAGCTTCTCCAACACCAGCAAAGGTTACCGATAGTCGGGTTTGGCACGAGCTTTTTTCCACAACCAAACCCGGAGAGCACACTCTGTAAAATACAGATAAAGTCAAATAATGAAAAAACATGTTTCAGCTTTTTTTTAAAAAAAATATAAATCTCGTGATGATTTTTTTTTAAAGTTAATGCTTTTAAAGAATTTAATGCCTAAAAGTTTTCTCAATACCTTTCCTCCATTTAATCCCCTATCTGTTTCAGCGTTAAAGGAAGCGGATTGGGGGCGCAGGGAGCAGAGTCCAGTCACTTTGGCCCTTAGTATGCTGAATTTCCCGGCTGCTTCCGTCAAGTTAATTGGGAAAGGGGGCAGGTTTGACCTCCGTTCTGCACGTTTTTAGAGTCACACCTCCTAGGTTCGTCAATGAACATAAAAAATCAATATGAATGGATAATAGGGAATGTAAAACGAATATAAAATAACACCAAAGATCATTACGTAAAGGGAAATTTGTGATAACAAATTTTACCCATGTATGCGATAGCTCCTTCGACACGCGTCGAGTACGGGTTGGGGGGTGGGGTTTGGGCGACGGCGCGAGGCAAATGGGCTGAGAGTCCCCGCCCTTTAGCAGGGAAAAGCCTACTGGTCTCCCATTGGGTTGGGTGGGCCACCCAAAGTCAAAAATTTCCGCCAGACTGACAATCCTCAAAAATGGGTTTGGCTGCACAATTATGATCATACAATAAGAAAATCTTTTAAAAATTTTTTAAAAGGTCATTATACATTTTATAATTTTATATATATAAAATATATATATATAATTTTAAATTTATATATATAATAATTGCCATTTATCTCCGAGGACCAGAGGACTCACCTGATGGGTTTTGGGCAACTTCCCTTGAACTTTTCTCCATCCAAAATTTTATTGATTTTTTGCTGAGAATAAATTTTCTGAAATGACATTAAGATTTTTTTTTCCCCCAAAAAAAATCTAGTTGGAAAAATAAAATAAAAATTTATGAGAAGCTTTTTCGTATCTACACTGCGAATACTCTGAAGGGCGTAATAATAAGGTTTAAAAGATTTTCACCCAGAAGTCTACTCTAAAACAACCCATTCTTTGTGTGTGTGTGTGTGTGGTGTGTTTTTGGGGTTTGTTTTAATTAATTATATATATATAAAATTTTATATATATATATTGGGGGTGTGTTGTGTGTGTTGTGTGTGTGTGTGTGTTGGTGTGGTGTGTATCATGTATGTATCATGTTTTTTAGTATCATCCATCTATTCGTGGCTTATTTATCTCTTATGTTTCTATAAAAATCAAAACCCAACACAATATTTATTTTGTGTGTGTTTTTTTCATATCATGTGGGGATAAAACTGTGTGGCGTGAAAATCATATGAATGCAATTATAAAAACCACACACACTTTTAATACTATACATATACATACACAACATACATCAGAAAATGGGGATCATTGGGTGGGTAAAACCGAACCCCGATTTTTTTCTGGCGATTTCATTTTATTTCTAGTATCCACTTTCTATTTTAGTTAACATCGAAAAACCTCCCAAAAATGATATGGAGGCAAAGAAATCCAATTTTATGTCGGAATTGTTAAAAGAGAAAGTTTCCCAAAAAATACCTATCTCTCGGCGGGGCTAGAACAACTGATGAAAAGGGGTGATTTTTTTACATCTAAGCAAATTCCACCCCCCTTTTTTAAAGAACATTTTGATATTTGCCGACTGTTCTTAATCATTTATAATGGGAAAAAAACGCCCGCCTATAAGTAAAGGCTATGATTTCTTGTTTCACGATTTCTCTTCTCCCTTTTTTTCTTTCTGTAGTGTATGTTTCTTTCTCCCTCTCTTTTTCCCCTCCTCCCCTCTCTCTGTTTTTTCACCCCCCTCTTCTTTTTCCCTCATAAATTTTTCTCTCTTTCCGCTCTCCCTCCCCTCTCTTTCTCGTCTCCTTCCCCTTTCTTTCTCCTCTTATCTTCTCCCCTTTCTTTTCCCTCCCTCTCTCTTTCTCACCCGTCCTCTTCCTTTTTTTTTTTTCCTCACTCTATCTCTCCACATACTCATTCAAAACCCCCCCTACCCCCCCCCCCCCCCCCAACACAAACGCACTCATGGATACCCCGACATTTTAAGAAAAAGAAATTTTGTTTGTCAAATAGCAAGCGGTCAGTATGCCTTTTTTTTTTACTGAAAACAAATAGGGCACTGCATGATCTATTCAACATTTTGTTTACAGTAAAACAGAACGTTTGATTATGTCAAAATCTGCATTTATCTTCGACTTTAGTTACATAATTTTTGAAAAACGCCCTTTTTTGATATAGATCGGCCTCGCACTGCTCAGTCCGAAACATCCCCGGGTCGGGGTGGTTCGGACGTTTTTAAAAAAAATATATGTATTCCAATATACACTACATATAAAGGATATAATTATTATAAAAAATGTATTTATAAAAAATATCTTGTATTTGTATATATATTTATTTACTTTTAACTTAATCTTTTCACACAACACAAACACCATAAACACAAATTCTGTAAACGGTTTCAAAAACCTGATGGAATTTGTATCATTTGTTTGTACAAACATTTTTTTTTCTGAGCATGATGGAACAAACTGGGGGGGATGGGAAAACTATATAGAAAAATGACCAAAAGTTATATTTCAGAACTGTATACTACATGCGTTAGCCCATTTTCTTTCGTCTGTGATGTATTTTGGGGCAGCACATGCAATTATTTAATGGATTATTTTTTTTTGAATTTGAGAAAACGACAATACACACGCCACAAGTGGGAAATTTTTGCAATTTAAATTTTTCCCTTGAAATTTTTCGAGTTTTTTTTTTTGACATATTTTATTTTCATAGAAAATCGTAGATTGGAATTGATTACTATGTGGTTTTGGTTTTTCTTTTCTAAGGTAGGTTCAATCAACATAGTGATGTATAAAAATTTAAATTTTGAAAAAGATTTCTTTTCTGGAACTTATATATGGAAATTTTTTTAAAGTGATTTGGAGGGAGGTTGTTTTATTTTTTCGGGTCGAAAAAAAAAAATAGACGGGTTTAAAATTTTTTTTTTTTCCGGTGACCCGTGAAAAAATGCAGAAAAAAACTGTTTTCAATACGAGTTTCGTTTAGAGCAAATTGCGATACATCCTCTTTATTTTCCCTAAAATATATATGCAATCATGACCTAAAGATTTCCCGAAAAACAGTTTTTGAATGGGAACATGTAAAATTTTTTCACAGGTGATGCTGAAGTAGGACCTTTAACACGTTCTTAATTTCAAAAGGTCGCATGACCTTCTGGAGCATATAAGCCTCGGGGACATTTCCATCACTGGTACTACCTTTTTGGTGATGGTAAATTTCATACCTTTCCTTGATACTGAGTAAAGAAAATTTATTAGAAATAACTTATATAACTAAACTCTCGCACGTATTATCCCCCTTTTGAGTTGTTCTTTCTTTTCATTTAAACCTAAGAATTGTCCATGGGGGCTTTTTCCCCGTGCTTTACCTGAATTTTCCTTTGATTGTAGTTTCATATATTTCAAAATCATTTATTGCTATCATTTAATTATCCATTTTCTTTCTAATCACACCATTTCACTTGGCTGATGCTGTCCCCCTTTAGGCTTTCCCCGGCTGAGGTTCAGGGAGGACCACTTTTACAGTTCTTGCTTTTTTTTACTCATGTATTGCTAAAAGAGTTCAAAAATCTTCATGATCTTTAATCTTTTTCCATGTGAAATATCAAAATTTAAAAAACATGGCCTTTTCTTTTTATGGTTTCCAGATGTTACAAGGGAAGCACGCTGCTGAAAACAGATGCAGAAGGGGGCGTAGACCCCCTTGCCATAAGGTTCACTTCCACATCCCGAATCCGACACTTCGTGTTTGGGGAAAACTCTGGGGGATAAGGTGTAGAAAGTATTATTTGCGGGTTTATCGGGAGACACGAGCGGTGAAATAGTTTTTTTCTCAATGTTTTACGTTATTGTTTTTGCTAAATTAAATAATGCATAAAATTCTTTTAAAAGGGAAAATTGTTAATCCATTCTAACATAAATCCCAAAAAGCTATATATTTCCCCCGGGTCTAGCAGCATCCCGATGAAAGCGGGAGGGTGCTACGTGAGGCGATCGTTAAATTTTTTCGAGCAACAAGTACCCTTCATCAAAGGCCCATCAGGATGATGGCATGAGGGTTGAGTCTGACGTCAGATTTCCGCTGTTTCCCTCACAATCCTGGGGAAGAATGGGGTTCGGATCTGCTTTTCTGGGGCACCTTCCCTTTCAAAAACTGGTGAGGGGAACAGACTACAGTGTGCAAGACCGTGTCAAGTTAGCGGCCTTCACCCCTGCGTGCTACTGTGTTTCGTTCCCACCTGCTTCACCACCCCTAAGCTCCCCACGGGCGGGCCCCCTCCCTTCGGTGGTTTTTTCTTTGCAAAAGTGATTGTTTTAAAGGAAAATTTTTCACTTTCTAATTTTGGCAAAAAAAATGTTCTTTTTACCTGCTTGATGTGTGACCACTTTTTATAAAAAATGACAAATTTTAACTCTCATGTAAATTTTATATAAAATTTTCCCTCCCCCTATATAACATACAAGCACGCCCGTGTATATTTTGAGAGAAGCACTGCTGCAATGTGAACTGAAACGAACGTGTATTTTTGTTTAAATGATTTTTTTTTTCATTTGTCATTTCCCGCAATACCAGTAAAAAGGCTTGCAATATATGAAAAATACAAGACGGTTCACGCGAAACCCCACACACACACACCCAAAAAATAAAAAAAATCCCTACCCGGAAAGGCAATAGAATAGAAAGATATAAGAAATTGTTATAATTTTAAAATAACAAAACCCTAGAAAAAAATGTTTAACAAAACAATGAATTTTTGTTGGTGAAAAAAAAAAGTAAAAAAACCTCAGATTTTAATTCGCCCTCAAAATCCTACACTTTTAAAAAGTGTGCTCAGTTTGGGATGAATTCTATACCAGTAAAACCCCTAATAAAAGATTGGGTACATTTATTTCAATCATCATAAATTTATCCCTTATGACAATAAGACTTTATAAATTTTTTTTGAAAGAACAGAAATTAAAAATGCGAATGTTCAAAATTTCCCAAAATGAAATTTTAATTTTTTCCTTTAATGTATTATATGTGTGGTATGTATATATACATAAACACACACACAAAAACGATATATATATTAATATATATATTATATATATATATAATATATGTTTTAGAGTATGTTTTTATATCGTTGTGTGTGTTTTTGGGTTTTTGGTGTGGGATGTGTCTGTACACAATATATATTCATATTTTCTATAATATATATAAAATATAATTATTATAAATAATATATATAATTATTTTATATATATATACAAATGTATATCTGCATATACATGATTGTACTATAAACATGTGTTGTATGTCGTATAAATCTATCGTACAACAATACATAGAAATTTTTAAATTTTACGTCTCAGAAATTTTTTCATTATTATTATTTTTTTCTATTTGTTTTTTTGTTAATCTTTAGTCAGACTGAACTCTGTTCATGTTGAAATAAAAAGGGGATAAACAAACGGCGGCCCAAAAGCTTTATCAACATAGTTGATAAAAAACTCGCTGTGATGTTAAACCCATACCTGAAAGAACCACCCAAACACACATATAATATATGTTTTATTTGATATATATATCTACATATACATATACTTCATGTGGGGTAGCAATTTTATAAGAATCATAAAATTTGTATATATATTTTTGTGAAATGTGTGTGGATTTAAGCAAAAAAATTCCTGAAATGTGCTTTATTTTAAGTCAGGGACAAAAAAAATTATAACGCATGCCTCCACCCAAGCCTTTTTTCCCCAAAACTTTGCCGAAGGGCCCTTAATTATCTTAAATGTTTAAAAAATATGTAAATTTTGGGGGGGAAGGGTTTTATGAATATCTATTCATCGTCTATAATGTTCGGTGCGATGTGTGTGCATTATATATTCATATTTCCCTTCTTATTTACCCCCAGAATGTCAGAAACGGTTTTTTTGCGAACTTCATAAAACACCAAAAGAAAATTTATCTGATTTTTTTTGATTTTCATTATTCTCTTTATCATAACTCGTCACACTACAATATATGTGTTGTTTTACGTTATATAAAATGTGGCAGATATACAGTAGTGTGTATTGTAGCATCGTGGATGTGTCGGGGGAAAAAAATTTGTAAATGTCACCTCTACTAGCTATCTGAACCAAAGGGACCCCCCCCATTCACGTGTCTCCTTTATAAACTCCCATAAAACCTCACCTGTATGGGTTTTCTGGTCCAATACGGTAAAGGGGAGTTGAACCCAAAGGGAAAGTTTAAAATTCAGGTAATAAAAAAAAGAAAAAAAAACGACACGAAAAATTTAATTTATTTTTTTCTGGTACGACTGGTTTTTTCACTGTACAATACCTCATAAAAAGGGAGAAAGATCTCAACCTCTTTAAAATCTTGGTCCACTTTTCATAATTCAAGACATTTTTTTCATAAGTCTTCGAAACATGGGTAAGAGTTTTATACCGTTCATGTGTGTTTTTTATGTTATATATATATATACACTTTTTTATATATATATATATATATATATTATAATATTATAAATATATAATATATATGATCAATGATTTTGGATTGAAAGATGGAATAATGCAATGCCGCATTTATTAGATATATAAAACCTCCCTGACCGGGCCCCGTACCGCTCACTTCGGGGATGAAACCGGAGGGCCGTACAAAAAACCAACCACCGCCCACTAAAAAGGGGCGTGCAAATAATCTATCCAGCTCCCCAAAAACTTATCTCCCCCCTCATACATGCGTAAGATGCGAGGGTTTTTCACAAAACTCCCAAAGGGACTTGGGGGAAACTGATTTAGAAATTTTCGAAACCGAAGTCATATGTATGAGGAATATAAGAAAATAGAAAATGAAAACCGCATTTATATAGATAATAACAATCCTCCCTGACCAGGGCCCCGAACCTAGCTCCTCCGGTATGAAACCCGGGGGGCCAAAACTACCCATAACCACAGACCCACTGAAAGGTGTGTGCAACTAGGATCTAACTTCCATAGACTTAAATAGCTACTCTACATGAGTAAAATAGCGAGATTTTACACACCTCCCCCCAACGTATGGATGGTTTGGTTTTTGTATGGTTCTCTGGTTTTTACCCGGAGTGTGTGGTTTGTGTTCGATTGTTTTATGTTGTGTGTGTGTATTTTGAGTATATGGCGTGTATGTGTTTTATAATATTGTGCGTGACTGAGTATGAGTTGTTAGATGTCTGTGTATGCGTTTCATGTATGTTTGGGGCATACGTTTTATCCCCAAATTACTTGAAATTTGAGAGATCATGACTCTCGTTTAAAAAACTTTATTTACGATCAGTGTAAACATTGGCCATTATGTTTAATCTTTATTCCTTGTAATTCTAGATCTTTTTTCCCTTTGGCACTTCCGGGGTTTTAAATTTTCTGAAAATTTTTTTAAGGATATTGACAAAAGAAAAGTTTTTATTGCTATATTTTACATGTCTCTCCATACACTTTTTTCGTCCTTTTACAGTTTCAAATTCTTATGTCCGGTGGACTTTTTAATCTACCTTTACGTTGGAAGACAGGTTTTTTCTACGACCCCGCAAAACCTTCCTGAAGCCGGGGCGTGAATCCTTCATATCATTGCCGTCCAAGTTGCTTGCACTTTTGGCAGGGCTGACCCCCTCTTTCAGTGTGCGGGGGAGTTCTGAGGCACAAGTTAAAAAGTTGATCTGGATGTCGGCGAACAGCTTTTCCACACGCTCTACAAATTGACCAGAAAAAAAGTTGTGCTGGGCTTCTCCCAAAACCCCGGGAAAAGTTTTCCGTGTAGTCGCATTGGGACGAGCGTTTTCCCCAAAAAACCCACCCGGTAAGCACACTCTGTAAAATGCATTTTGAAATCGCAATCATTAGAGATTATGCTTGTGTTTACCTATAAAAACAAAAGTACACTTAAATTTTTTCCTTATTAAGTTCTAATTAAAATAATTTTTCATTTATAACGCCATAAGCTTATCTGATATACCATCCTTTACATTTGTTTCCAACCTGCAGCTTTTGAAGGAAGCGGACTTGGAGGGGCGAAGGGAGCAAGTCCAGCCTTTTGGCCTTAGGATGCTGAAAGTTCTCGGCGTTTTCCGTCAGAGTTAACTTAAAAGGGGGCGGGTTTGACTCTCCGTTCGCACTTTTTTGGGACTCACACCATCCCATTTGTCTGTCAAGAAAACGTTTATAAAAAAGACTAATGAAATCGTTCAAAATAAAAGGGAAAATTACAACGTTTAAAAATGAATTTTTTAAATAAAAGAATCTTTCCCAGTATCGATAGCTCCCTTTGAGCACTGGTCGAGATCTGGTTGGGCGTGGTAGGTTGGGGGACGGCGCGAGGGAAAATGGGCTGAGAGCCCCGCCCTCAGGGGAAGAGCCCCAGTGGTCGTCCCATTGGGGGTCGGCCACCCCCACCCCGGGAAAAATCACTGCCAACTCACGATCCCAACATGGTTACGTCTGTCAAAAATATCATACAGTAAAAGTTAGTACAATTAAAAATTTTGATGAGATGCATGTACGAGCATATAAAAAAAGAGAGAGAAAAAAAATTAGAGGACTCACCCGATGATACCGCGACTGTCCCTTGAGCGCTCTTTCCACCAAAATTAAATTTAATGTTTTGAGGTTGCAGTTTTTGAAAAGGAAACAAAGGGAAAGAGGAGAGAGAGAGAGAGAGAGAGAGAGAAGGGGTCAGTAGCTACAGCTTGAGCGTAGTTTTTTATAGCTACTCTACTTTTTAAAGCATGTTTTATGTAATAGGGGGTACTTTAATAAACAATAATACTTTTAAAATTTGTTCATATGGGTTTTGTGTAATAACGTGAATGTCATATAAAAACCCTTTCATATATATTCCCAAAAAGTACCAACGCATAATAAATATATGTATAGTGCTGTATGTGTATGTTAATGATGAAAATACATGAAAACAATTTTATTTATATAATATACGCATGTAAGTGTATTAATACATATAAACAACATAATACATAAATAATTCATTTTTTAAGTTATACATTATTTATTATTTAGTTTATTTTTTTGCGCTTATGAGTAAAATATAAACATATAATATGCCACATAATATGTAATTATAAAATATATATTATATATTATATATAAATATAATATATATATACACATATATATACATACTATTATATATATATATATTATATATAATATAATATATATAATATATATTAAAATATATATATGTATATATATGCTGTTGTGTGTTGTATGTTTTGGGTGTTTGTGTGTGATGTTTTTTTAGTATATGGTTTTTGTTACGAACATGTTACATAAAACCATATAAAAATATATTTATTAATTTTATATTAATAATTATATAATATATTATATATATGTATATATAAACACACACCCCGTGGTGTGTCACAGTCCCATTTACATCATATATATTATATATATATTATATTTAATTTTAAAAATATATATACATTATATATATATATATATAAAAAATATATATATTTATATATTATAAAAATTATATATATATTATACTATAATGTGTGGTGTGAACTTTGTGTTACATGTATGCTATATATATATTATTTTATATATAATATATATATAATAATATAATATATATTATAATATATATATATTTTTTATATATGAACACACACCAGCCCACACACACACACCACAAAACACACCCATAACACACAACACACACACACAACACCCAATATATATATATATATATATATATATAAAATATAATATTAATATAATTATTATAAAACAACCACACCACACCACACACACACACACATATATATTATATAAAATTATAATATAAATATATAACTAAATAATATAATATATATATATATATATATATATAATATATTAAATTTTAATATATTATAATTATATAATATATATGTATACATTGGTGGGAAAAGAGGTTTGTGAGTCAGGCACATGTGTTTTTGGGGGTCGATGGGGGAGCCATAATTGTCTTTTCTCGTTCCTGTCGGGGCGCTGGTTTTAAAAACCGGGGGAGCCTAATGTCCCCTTTTGGGCCCTGCGGGCGCATCTTTACTAATGGTCTCAGAAATCAGCTTATATATGCCAATGCATAATATATATAAATAAATATATAATATTTATAATATATATATAATATATGTATATATATATTCAATATCCCAAAATATAAAATATAATCAAAATTATATATATATTAAAATTTTAATATATATTTTATATATAATTGCATATATATATATATATATATATATATATATATATTATATAATTAATAAAATATATTTTCCATATACAATTTTTATATTATGTGCTTATATATTATATATATATTTTAAAATATATATAATATATTTAAAATATATAATATATATATTTTAATATTATACATAAAATATATATAATATATATAATATATATTATATAATATATGTATTATATTTTTAATATATATATATTATATAATTATATATATATATAAAATTATATTTTTATTATAATAGGGCATATGGCACTCATATAACTATTTGTGAATCATTAGCCAAGATACCCCTGCAGACCAAAGGCTACTTAGGCTCCCCCATGAAAAACGGAAACCGGGGTTTGACACCGTTTTTCGACTTCCTGTCCATTTCGGAAGAAGAAAAAAAAGTCCTCGGATTAAAACGGAGATTTGGAGAAACCAACCGCACGAAGAAGGTGGCACCCGAGCATAACCGCGGTTGCGGTGTTATTCGAGAGAGCAGTACAGTCGTGACAAAACAAATCAAGGAAAAGAATGAAAAAAAAATAAAAAAGGAAAAAGATTCAAGCAAAAAACCAATCAGCCGCGGGTGGGAAAACCCCGCCCCCGTCAGTGCCGGGTTAAAAAAGATGGGGACTCGATAAAAAAAACCCGGGCTGAAAGGGAACGGGAAACCCCTCTCTAAATTTTCCAAAAAACTCATGAAAATCCATGATGCCAAAGGGAGTGGTGGCCGATGGGTTTGGATTGGGGCTCCAATGGGTGACGGCAATCTGAGGGTTTGAGTCCCCCGGGCGTTTTCCTTTGGCAAAGGGAAATTATCCCGATTGCCTACCCACCCCGGGTGGGGAAGCCAGCCCAATTTGTGCGGGCCCAAGCCCCGGGTAGAATTGAGAGAATGATTACCTAAGGGACACCGGCACTCTCCGTGGAAAGGGGGTGGGGGACCCTTCCACGTACCCCCACTCCCAGAGATCAAACTAAAAATACAAATTTAAATTCGCTGTGACCACGGCGGCTCAAACAAACCTACCTTAAAAAAAAAAAGAAGGAAAAAAAATACATATGATATTATACACCCTCACCTATACGGGTTTTTAAGCAAAATATTGTATATATATTATAAAATATAAGTTTTTATTTATTAACATTTATGCTCACCACTGATATATCTATCTATTATCTATATATATATATATTTTTTTCTGTTTTCTCATTCAGATTTTACTTTTATTTTTTGTTAAAAAAAAGAAATTTTAAATGTAGGGATTTATACTCCCGGGGGCAGAGGTTTTGCTTTTTCTTATCTAGTTATCTATTTATAATTTTTACAGTTTTTTTTTTAATTTTTATTTTTTTTGACAGTTTACACTGGCGTGTCTGCTTTTTTCGCGTGAAGATGTCTCGTATTTTTTTGTATATTGCAATGCTATAGTGCGTATTGCAGGAAAGACAAATAAAATTAAAAATTATATAACAAAAAAACACTTCGTATCATTATCTGCAGCGATGTTCTCTCAAATAAAAACGCGTGTATGTCTTATACACCAAATTTTTTATATGAAAGAATGAAAGACCTTGGAATTAGTATATTTTAATCAAAATGAGTGAATCATCAAGACAATAAAAAAAACATGTTTTCCCTTTTGCAAACATTTTTTGCCAAAAGAACCAGCCAAAGGGAATGGTACCACCAGTGGGAGCGTGAGCGTGGTGGTGAAGCAGGTGGGGAATGAAAACAGAGGACCAGCGGGGAAAGTACGCTCACTTGACGGCGGTCTTGCACACTCTCACTCTGTTCTTCACTCACCTTTTTGAAAAAGGGAAGGTCGCCACAGAAGGGGCAAGATCCGAACCGATCTCTTCTCAGGATTGTGGGGAAAACGCGGAAACTCGGACGTCGCCCAAACCCTCTCCCAACCCTAGGGCCCTTTGATGAAGGCTACTTGTTGCTCAAAGATTTTAACGATCGCCTCACGAAACACGCCTCCTGTAAACCCCCTGGGGATGTTTGCAAACCCTACGAAAACCCGATTTTTAGGTTTTTTATGCTCATCTTCCATTTATCATAGAATGAGTAAATACAATTTTTTTATAGAAAAATTTTTATGCATTTTCATTTCAGAAAAATCAATAACGTAAAACACAAAAAAAATTGTATTTCAGGGCATCGTTTTGCTCAGTGATAACCGACAATTACTTACTACACTATATCCCCCGAGTTTCCACATCATCGAAGTCGTCGGATTCGGGCGTGGAAATGAAACCTTCAGGGCAAGGCGGTCTAATCCACCTTCATCATCTTTTTTTGAGCAGGTCGCGTCCGTGTAACAAAATTTGGGTAATCCTCCAAACAAATAGCCATGTTTTTTAATATGATTTTTTACATGAAAATTAGAATAAAATGAATTTCATGGAAACCCCCCCTTTCCCACCATTTCATGATTTTTTTTCAGCGATGCTTTTTCCCTTTAAATTTTTGGTATCCAAACAAAAGAAACGGCCATATTTTTAATATGATATTTCACATGAGAGACCATATAGGTATCTCCCCTGCTATACTGCCCCGTAGTAAAAAAAGAAAGAACATGTCAACAGTGTTCATACCGAACTCAGCCCGGGAAAAGCCCAGAGGGAGGAAGCATCACCAAGTGAACATGGTTGATCTAGAAAGAAAAGGACTAATCAAGGATGGAAACAACAAAAACCTGAAATATTGAATCCTCAAACATGAAAATATACTGTTTAAAGAACTGAGAAACATTTTTGCCATGGAAAACTTAGGTTGAAATGAAAAGGACGCTAACTAAGGGGATTTTAAGTTCTAGATAAAAAAAAAAAAATTCATAAAGGGCATTTGTTTTGTTAATAAGATGTTTTTAATAACTATACTTTATAAAATCGGATAAGATAGAGAGTCTTGTGTGAAATTAATCACTCACCAAGGGGGAATACGACATTATTGAGATCGTCCTCGGGGCTTTATTTTTTTTCCAGCGTGTCACACGACCTTTTTAAAAAACAAAACTGTTGTTAAAGGGCCCTACTTTAGCATTTTAAAAATTTTTAGTTTTGTATTTTCTATTCAAAAATTTTTTATCGGCAAATGTCGGGTTTATTAATATAATTTTAAAGGAAAAGAAAGATGTATCAGCAATTATTCAAAATTTTTTGAACATCCGTTTTTAGGAAAATGTAGTAGGGTGTATGTGTAGGTGCTTATATAATTTACAATTAATATATGTTAAATATATATATATAATATATATATATTATTAATATATATAATAATAATATAAACAATTTATAAAAAAATGCGTATATATATAAAGCATATCCCTTTTTCATGTATGTGTTTTTTTTTTATGAAAGGGAATTTTATTTTTTTTTTTATTTTTTCAAAACGCCAAACCTCCCCACTGGTGGCGTTTTTTTTTAAAAGGGGAAAAATAACAAAATTGCCCAAAAAGGCCCCCGGGGGGGTCAAATTTTTTTTTTTTCAAATTTAAAA
>NW_023661690.1:0-17172 GCF_015228065.2 Penaeus monodon | reverse complement strand
AAAATTTATGGGAATTAGCCCCCTTTAAAGGGGGGGAAATTTTTTAAATTTTTTTTTGGGTTTTGGGTCCCCCCTTTATGGGATGTGGTTTTTTAAAGGGGAACCTTCGGTAAAGGGGGACTGGGCAGTCCTGTGTTTTTGTGCTTGCTGAGGTGGGTTGGAGGATCGTAGGTAAATGATCGGGTTCATTTTCAGTAAATTTGTGAAGGCTTTTTCGCCCAGGCCTTACATATATGTGGTTTGGCCTGTGCATTTATTTATAGCTATCTCAAGGGATTCATCATCATGAAGCTTACCGTGGTGAGGGATTGCCAACAGAGTCCACCCAAAGATGCAAGCAAGTGCTAATTGTATCACACCAGGATGAAAAGCTATTTCCCCAGAGAGGAGGCCCCCCAATGCCCCTCTCACTATCGCCTTCAGTTAGGCAATGGGTACTGTTTCCTTCGTTTGAAAGTTCATGTCAAAAAAACCGATCCGTCGTGCCCACGGTTTTGGTTAAATTTTTAAGCCAGCCCATGCCAGGCTGTATGTGGCAGGCAGGAGTTGTTTAAAAAGATCATGAACTATATGGGATACAAACTTTTGGGAAAAACAAGCCCCCCCATATGGGTGTACTCGTAAAATTCTGTAACTTAGAATCTATACCACCGAAATTTTGGTGCCACTTTTGGTAGCCCGTTGCATTCATCCACTGGCATAAGTGGGGGGTTGGAGTAGGCAGCCAGTTTTGATTAAATTTTTCCCAGGTCCCTTTTTAACATGATAGCAAGCCAAGATCTGCAATTATTATAGAGAGTGAGAGGATTTTTCTTTTAGATCTGATTACGTTTGGAAGAGACTATTAGTAAAAAAAAAACAATTTTCCCCCCTTGGAAAGAAAAACAGGGGCATAACAATTTACTGTCCCCTGAACTGAGTAGTACCAAAAATTATGAAAAGGATTTGGGAATAAATAGGCTTGTTAGTATTCGTATATTTTAATGTTCAACTTTGATGGTGGGACATGATTATCCCATACCAATATTAGAATTTCCTTTTATTGGGGATATCCTTTAAACCTGAAATTAAATTTGATAAGACACACTTTGGGGTGCAATAGTTTTTGGAATACTTCTTTTTTACTGTGATATGTTATTCTTCATTTTGGTATGGCAGGCAAACATCTGTTAAATTATTAGGAAAAGAAGTATGCAAACAATTCAATTTTTGGAAAATATACACAAATATTTTAATATTATATTATATATAATTTACAATATAATATATTAATTATATATATATATATATAATATTATATAATATATATATATATTATATATATAAAATTATAGATATTTTTAAATTGTTTTTTAAATATCCCCAAATTTGACATTTTAGAAAACCCTTAATTCAAAGCTCGTTTTTATAGTATGAAAAATTTTTTTGCTAATTGTTTGGTGAAAAAATGAGTCCTTTGCCTTTCCAAAGAGTTTTTATTTTTTTTTTTTCTGTTTTGTGTCAGTTTACAAGTATTGCACAGCACCTTGCAACAAGAACAAAGCAAGTTGACATGGCCACCCACCAACAATATGAGACCAGTGAACTGTGTAAGCACCCCCATCAAAACCACATCAGGGGTTCTTATTGTTTTTTTTTTCTTTACACTTTCAATGCATTTTGGCTGGCACCTTTGGTTTTTAAAAAAAGAATCAGCTTTTTGTACAGGTAACTGGCATGTCTCATAAATTTTTGCATGGCTTTTCACTTTTCCCAAGAGCTGCCAAGAAGTGTGACAAGCCTCCCTTCCCCTTTACATTTCCCCTAAAAACGAGTGATACGCGGGTACAATTTTTCCCTTCTGAAAAAACACCTCTTTGCACTTCATGTTTTTCCAAGACTACAAGTATCACATTGTAATTTCACGGGAAGGGTAAAAATAATGTGATATGATGTTGATACATCTTTGGTCTTTAGTGCACTTAATTGAATAATGTTTTCAATCGGGCCCAGTAAAATTAATACTATACCCCTGACTTTTCCCTTGGACGACACCTTTTAAAACTCTTGGGCAATAAGCTGTGTCTAAACTGAGCAGCATTACCTTTCACCATATAGCTCAGGGAGTGAGGGGTGGGGAGTGTGTGGGGGGTCACAAAGAGGGCCCCAGAACAGGTCCACCCGTTTTTTGTTTTTTACATTTTCAAATGACTCTTTGCATTTCCTTTGGACCCCTGATAACCTCCCACGGGGGGCTAGATTACAAGGTTTCCTGCCTTCTGTAATTTTTCCCTACAAGTAAAAATGTGGTTAAACCTTCTTTTTTCCGTTTTATAATACCAGTTTTGTAACTTTTTCAAAGGATGTCAGGGTTTTAGTTTGGTGGCATTTGACATGTCAGAGTCTGCAGCCCCAGTTGAAGCCTTTACTGTTGGGGGATCTTTATCTTTATTTGTGTAAGGCTGCTAGGGTTTAATGGGAAGGTTTTTTTCAATTTCAGATTTTCCCTGTGTGATTAGGCATCTGACTGTTGTTGAAAAACCCCATGTTGAAACCTTTTGCTGATTGCGGGATTTCATTGGTTCAGAGTTTTTGCGGGCAAGCTTGCATCTAAGGGGGAGTTGGATTTCAATTTTCAGATTTTGCCTGTGTGGACCTTCCTCTACTGGTTTCCCTGGGTAGGCTCAGCCAGTTTGGCTCTGACAGCATGATTTCAGCCTGCTTTGGCCTCCCTGTAAGGATGCCAAGGGTAAGGGTCCCACTAAAGTGGAGGGGGGCCGGTTTTGTATGTGGCTAGTTTTTTCCCTTCGGGGCTGCGACTTTTGGGGCAAGCCGTCAGGTAAACCGACTGTCGTCACCTATCGCAATCCGGTTTGAGGGCCCGGTTTTGCCTCTGCTACCCAAATTTGCTTGACCAACTGATGGGCATTGCCGAACCCTTTCGGGACTGTAAAAAACTTTAAAACTATGGGGAAAAAACCAAAGGGGGTCCGCTCTCCCTTGGAATCTGTGTCCGGCCAGGTCTTTTGGGAAAATATGTTAGGCAATAGGTGGACAAACATGTTTTTTTTTGGGGGGGTTTTCCTTGCCATGTCTTTTTCAGCAGCAGGTCTGAGAGAGTTAGTTTTGATCTATTCATCCATTAGAACCCTTTAAAAGTTTTTTAAAGTGACTGCCAGTTCGATTCCGGCCCACCTTTTGTCAACTCATGGGGTGTTTTTGATTTTAAATTTGCCAATGCTAAACGTTTCCTTCACCCCTCACACCCCAAACCCACCCGAAACCAAAAAAGGGAAGTAGATATAGAGTTTACTTTTTAACAGTAAGGGGGTGATGAGAGGGTACATGCAGCCACGTCCGTATTATGGCAACGAAGAGTTATGCCGACCTTACCCCCTAAATGGGGACGGTCGATACCTGACGGGTCGGATCGGGCCATTTGATTTGCTGCATTAAGACCCAAATCGCGTGTTTTTTGCACGGTACGTAAACCCCCCAAGAGTCGTCTCACAGCGCACAAGGTTGCAGACGCAAGATGCGAAGCTATAGGTTGCTTTTCCGCTTTGCCACCCTTTTCACTCCAAATCTTACTGCTCTCCTTTTTAAAAACGACATATCCCCCCCTTCCATTCCTTTCCCTTTTTTTATAATTAAACTCCCCCGCCCCCTTGCCCCCTCTCCCCCCCCCTTTTCCCTACCTTTTTTCCCCTCTTTCCTTTTCCTTCCCCGTCTTACTTTCCTTCTACCCCCCCCCTCCAAGATGATTTCTAACTATTCAGTACAGTTTTTCTTGCCTTGAAGAATAGTAAAATAATAATAATAAAAAAGAACAACAATCATCTAAAAATTATATCTCTTTTTACGGCCATCATTTGGGAAAATTTTTCAGGCATAAGATGCCCCCCTAATCAAAATAAAGAGATTTTAATTTTCCGATGGAGTATAAAAAGTAGGGTTTAAAATGGCGAAGCGCAAGCGGGGGAGAAATGAAATTTAAATTACATGATATTTATAATAAATTGATCTAGTAAAAACGTAGTGGTAATAAAAGTAAATTTTATTAATGATTTTTTATTTTTTAATTTCATCTTTGACCTAATATTAATTTTAAAATTTTTTAAATAAAGGTAGAGATTATGTAAAAATAATGAAAATAATATTAGTAAATCATTACTATTTTTATATTAAAAAGAACAAAAATTGTGAAAATAATAATAATAAAATAATAAATAATAAAATAATAATAATAACAAATGAATCATAAAAATAAAAATAATGAAATGTAATTACAGTAATAAAAATATTTCTGGATGTTAATGGTGATTATGAAATGAGAGTAAAATAATAATATTGAAATAAGATAGGGTGATGTTGATGATAGTGGTTCTCATAATTATTATTATTTTTACATTTTTTTGTTATTGACGATGATAATGATGTTTCTGCTAAAAATCACACACACACACACACACACACAAACCACACACAAAACCACACCCCACACAACACACACACCACACACACACACACACACACAACCACACACCACACAAAAACACACGCCGAAGAATAACCCTTTGGCTACGGAGCCCACAAAATTGATCTCTCACCTAAATTGGACCCTCGACATGACCGGAATCCCATAAAATTTTAATTGAATACGATGACCCTTTTAATTTTCTTTTCATCAGCCAAACGCAGAGATTCATTTGTACAAAATTTCCCTCACTTTCTATCTTGAAAGTCAAGTAATATTTTGGGAGTTCAATAAATATACTGATTGCCTTTCTCCCCTGATGCAGTTCAGTGAGGGTGAGTCTGCAGGGGACTAAGGAAGTAGCCTTAAAATAGCATATATTTAAACATGTAAGAATGAGTGGAATATTTAAAAATCAGAAACTATGAAAACTGTAATGACAAAAAATTGCAATTAACTCGTTTTATTAAAAAAATCCGATGAGCCCCTTTTTTAAAGGGATATTTTTTAATAAGGGAAGGCCGTGGAAAAGGGGGGATAGGGATCGGTTTTAATCAAGAATCAAATCTCAGGCATCTCTTCTGTTTGATAATTGTATCTTTCATTCTCTAGAAATAAAAAATTTTAATTTTTAATGAAAAATGGTTGTGAAAAAAATTGTAATAAGAAAAAGAATATCTGAAAATATTCCCCGGGTGGATATGATTATTTAGACTTCTTAATACCTTAACTACTGCATTTTTCATTTTTTTTTTTCGAAAATTTGTTGCAAAGCACCAGTAATTAGTCCTCCAAATGTGAATTAAGGAAAACCTTTAACTCTTGAGGAATATGCTTCGCGCATTAGACAAGATTTTATAAATGCCTTCAGTAGGGGAAAAAAAAAAAAAATTTTAGTTTTTAGATTATGCAATTTTTTTCTTTAAGCAGGGCATTTTATCCGCGTCCCCAAAAAGGGTCCTTAAAAATAAAATATTTTTGTGTGTGTGGTTTTGTTTTTGGGGGGGTGTGGGTTGTGGGGTGTTGTGTTTTGGTGGGTGGGGTGTTGGGGGGGGGTGTGTGTGTGTGTGTGGGGGTGCTGTGTGCCTAAACACAATGCGTTTTCAGGGATAAGAAGGAAAACAGCCCCAATAAGAAATTAAATCAATTTATTCATTACATTTTCATGTGAGCAAATCTTATTATTATTTTGATTACTTCATTGTTATTTATATTATCATTTTTATTATTATTATTATTATTTTATTATTATTATTATTTTATTACAACTGTTTATTTTCAAATTATTACTATCATGTTTTTGAATTGTGGAAAAGGGAAATGGGGCCCCACCCCGTACTCACTCCAAGAGCGATCACAACATGAAAAAAAAGTTCAGCTGTGACCACGTCGGCTCAGTCATGAACACCGTTAAAAAAAAAAAGTTATTGTTATTATCATTTTTAATTTTCATTATTATTATTATTATTTTTATATTATTATTATTATTATTTTTAAATTTTATTATTTTTTTATTTCTACTACTACTATGTAATTATCTAATATTTTCTATCATTGTTATTTTATATTATTATTATTATTATTATATTATTATTATTATTATTTTTTATTTTTTATTATTATTATTATGATTATTTTATTTTATATTATTTATTATTATTATTATTATCATTTTTTTATATCATTATATTTTATCATTATAATGATATAAAATAAAATAAAATAAAATAATGAAAATAAAAATAATAATAATGATAATAATAATAATAAAAATAATAACAAAAAATAACACTAATCTGGTATGGCGTGGATAGGGTAAAGAAAGCTTATGACTTCGTTCCCCCTAGTTTGGTTTGTGAGGCATGGGAAATTTTTGGAATGCTGGTAACGTGAGAGAGTTTTTGCAAAAAAGCATGGTGCAGGGGAAGTTGTCCTAATTCCAATGGAGAGGAACTCGGGAGGTGGATGTTAAAAGGGGATATTCCAAGGGGATAGTTTTCACCATTGTTATTTTTCTTTGGGATGATAAATTATCGTCATTCTCAGAAAGGTAAATATATGCAATGGGGGGAAAAAAGGGGTATAAAATAATCACCTATCTTTTTGGATGATTTAAAACTAATTCCAAGAGTGAAGAACGATAGACCCTAATACAGACTATCAATTTTTAGTATATATAGGCATGGAATTTGGAATCAAGAAATGTGGGTTTAGCCTAAAAAGAGGGAAGATTGTAAGAGTGAGGATAGAATACCCAATGCTGAAAAATAAAAGAAGTTGAACAAAAAAGGTTTTTCTTTTCGGGTATTGTGGAATTAGATAAGGTGAAGGAGAAAAAAATGAAAGAGAAAACAAGAAAGGGGTATAAGCGACGGCGAGGTTAACTCTAAAATCCAAAATGAAGGAAGAAAAAAAGTAATGCAATAATACCTGGGCAGTGCAATATTCAGATATGGGGCAGGAAAAAAGGGGAGAGAGGGAAAAGAAAAGTATCGACAGAAAGACAAAAAAAAACCTGACAAGCATGGGGCCATGCCCCAAAGAGTGATGTAGACAGACATATATGAAAAGGAAGGAAGGAGGCGTGGCCTTATCAGGTGGAAAAATGTGTAAAAGGAGAAAGAATTTTAAGGAGAAAGAATTTAAAAAGGAAAAAGGGAGAAGAGCTCAAAAAAAAAATGGACAGGAAAGGAAAAACATGGGCAATTGTTGGAGATGAGAAAGGTAGACAGGGTTAAATCTTGGGAAAGGTGCAAGGAGTGATTTGAAGGTTAAACGGAAGCATCCCATGTGCTGACAAGAGCAAGCAAAAAAGGACAACTACGTGAAACTTATATAGATAAGAGCAACGACATCCCCTGTGTAGAATTTTGGAAACGAGGTGAAAGCATAAACTATTGTTTTAGAGTGGAGAAAATTTGCCCAGAAAGAGTACAAAAGACGTACGATAAGGGCAAAGAAAGTCATGGGATTTTTGTAGGAAACATGGGCTTGAGCATTCATTAAGGGTTGAACAACCCCCAAAAGGGTTGTTGAGAACGAGGCCCTGAAAATTCTGTGGGTATCAACGTACAAAGTGATAACGATTCAGGCAAAAACCAGATGTTATAGTAAATTTATAAGGAAAAGAAAGAGGCTTAAAAGTTGTATTGCCTATCTCGTAGAGGATTGCAGAAAAAGAATTAGAGAAGGGAGAAAAGTCCAAGTCTGAAAAGGGAAATAAAAAGGTTGTGGGAACTGCGATGGCAAAAATGTTCCAGAGGATTTGCCCCCGGAAACGTTACAAAAATCTTGAATGTTTGGTTTAAAATATGGACATTGGGCTGAGGTTGGAGTACTAGAAGACTGCTTTTTTGGGGGGGGCGGCAAAAATACTGAGAAAAGTGCTAGAACTTTAAATGAGAAGGGCAACTGTTAGCCTTTTGTCTTTGCTAGACTCGCCTAACAGGAAGAAAAACGGCAATAAGAACAGCCCGTGCAGAAATGTTAAAAACCCAAATAATGATAATAATAATGATAATAACAATAATATAATAAAAATAATAATTAATTATAATAATAATAAAATAAATAATAATGATAAATAATAATAAAATGAAATAATAATAATAATAATAATAATAAAATGATAATAATAAATATTTAATATCATTATTATTTTTATTATTATTTTATTATTATGTTATTTTTACTATTATTATTATTATTATTATTAATTATTATTTTTTATTATTTTTATTTTATTATTATCAAATTATTTTTTTTTTTTGTTATTATTTTTATTTTTAAGGGGTTTTTATATATTATTATTATTATTAATAATTTTATATTTATTATAATATATAAAATTATAATATATATAATATATATTGGGGGTGTGTGTGTGTGGGTTATTATAATACAACATTATATAATAACATAATATTATATATATATTATAAATAATTTATATATATATATATATATATAAATTAAATATATATAATATATATATATATATAATATTTATAATATATTATATATATATATATATATATATAAATATATTATGTATACATATAATAGAAAAATAGATAGATATAGATATATTATATAGAAAAAAAGGGATATAGATATATTTTTAGATATAGTATACAAAATTAAAAAAATGAATTTTTTTGTTTGAGGTGTAATATTTATATATATATATTATATTATATAATTTAATATATAATAATTAATATATGTATATATATATTTTTAAAATTTTATATATATATATATATTAATATATATATATATATGGTTATAATTATATATGTAGTATATCATATAACACACACACACACACACACACACATTATAATAATATATAATATATAATTAATTATATATAAATATTATATAATAATAAAATAAAAATAATAAAAACAATAATAAAATAAAAAAAAAATAATAATAATAATAATATTGATAAAAAAATAATAATAATAATAATAATAGTAATAATAATAATAATAATAATAAAATAAAATAATAATAAAAATAATAATATAGTAATAAAAAACAAAAATAATAATAATAATAATAATAATAATAAGATATAAGATATATTTTATTATCATTTATTTTTATTATTTATTATTTTATATTTTTATTATTTTATTATTATTTTTATTATTTTTATTATATTTTTATTATTTTTATTTTTATTTTTTATGAAAAATTTTTTTTTCATTTTTTTATTTTAAATTAGGGGTTTTTAAAGTTTCTGCACTGGCGTTTTTATTCCGTTTTTTTTTCCCTGTTAGGCGAGTCATAGCAAAGACTAAAGGCAACAGTTGTCTTTCATTTAAAGTTCTAGCATTTTTTCCAGATTTTGCCGTCCCCAATAAAGCAGTCTTTGCAGTACCCCAAAAACCTCAGGCCCAATGTCCTATTTTCAATCCAACATTAAAGATTTTTTGGGAACGCTTCCGGGGCACCAATCACTACGGGAAACAATTTTTGCACATCGCAGTTCCCAAAACCCTTTTTTATTTCCCTTTTCAGATCTTGGTCTTTTTCCCTTCTTAATTTTTTTTCTGCAATCTCGTATCTGCAGATCCGGCAATATAAAACTTTTAGAGCTCTTTCTTTCCTTTAAATTACATAACATTGGTCTTTTTGCCTGAATGACGTTATCAATTGTACTTTGATATCCCACAGAATTTCACGGCCTCTTTCCCCAACAACACTCTCTGGGGTGTGTTCATACCACTTATATGAATGCTCAAGCCCATGTTTCCTACAAAAATCCCAGTGTACTTTCTTTCCACTTATCGTGACGTCTTTTTTACTTTTTCTGGGAAATTTTCTCGCACTCTAAAAAACAATAGTTGTATGCTTTCACCTGTTTCCCACCATTTACACAGGGGACTGTCGTTGTCTTATCTATTAATGCTTCACGTATTTGGCCCTTATTGTTGCTTGTGGCAATAGGAGTGCTTCCGTTTAAAAACCTTAAAAAATCCTCCTGGACAGCCTTTCCCAAGATTTTAACCCTGCTACCCTTATTTGGCACCCCAACGAATTCCCCATGCATTCCCTTTTCCGTCCATTTTTGTTTGGTCTTTCCTTTTTTTCCCTTTAGAATTTTTTCTCCTTTGAATTCTTTCTCCTTTTACAATTGTTCCCACTGATAAGGCCACGACCCCCTTTCCTTTCCTTTTTTCATATATAGTCGTCTACATCACTCTTTGGGGATGGCACCATGCAGTCAGGTTTTTTTTTGTCTTTCGTCGTACTTTTTCAGTTCACTCTCTCTCCAGCTTATTATTCCTGCCCCCATATCTGAAAATGCTACTGCCCAGGTATTAATTTCAGTTACTTTGTTTTTCCTTCAACTTGGGGTTTAGAGTTAAACCCCAGCCGTTTGCTTATACTCCTTCTTTTTTTCTCTTTTATTTCATTTCCCCCACCTTTTCTAATTCCACAATACCCAGAAAAAGAATTCCTTTTGTTCAACTTCATTTATTATTTCAGCATTCGGTAATTCTATGCCCTCACTCTACAATTTCCCCTTTTTAGGACTAGAAAACCCCAACCCTTTTTGATTCCAAATTCCCTGCCTATTCAGTAAAAAAGTGGGGTCTGTATTAGGGAGTTATCTTTCTTCATCTTGGAATATAGTTTTTAAATATCCTAAAAGTAGGTGATTAAGTTTATACTCCCTTTTTCCCCCCACTCATAGATAATTTACCTTTCTGAGTAATGACGATAATGGATAGCTCAAGACAAATAACAAAAAGGTGACAAAACTACCCCCGGAATATCCCTCTTTAACATCCCCCCTGCCAGTTCCTCTCCATTTGGGAATTAAGGGGCAATTCCACTGCACCATGCTTCTTTGCAAAAACTCTCTAAAGTTACCAGCATTCCAAACTTTCCATGCACTCACTAAACCAACTATGGGGAAAAGAAGTCATAAGCTTTCTTATATCTATCCAGCCATAGCCAGATAGTGTTATATGTTTTTATTTTTTTATTATTATCTTATTATTATTATTATTATTTTTATTATAATTATTATTATTATCACATTTTTAAAAGATAATAATAATAATGATGTAATAATAATGATAAAATAATAATAATAATGATAATAAAATAAAAATAATAATAATAATAATAATAATAATAAATAATGAAATAATAATAATAATAATAAAAAAAAATAATAATAATAAAATTTAAAAAACAATGATAGTAATAATTATGATAATTACAGTAGTAGTAGTGTAATAATAATAATAATAATAAAAAAAATAAAAAAATAATAATAATAATAATAATAATCATAAAAATAATGATAATGTAATAAAGATAATAACAATAACCCTTTTTTTTTAACGGTAGGTTTTATGTCTGAGCCCCCCGTGGTCACACATGATATTATTTTTTTTATGTTGTGATGCTCTTGGAGTGAGTAGTGGTGGGTCCCCGTTTCCCTTTCACGAATATCAAAAAAACAAAGATAGTAATAATTATGATAAAACATGTAATAAAATAATAATAAAAATAATAATAAAAATAATAATATAATAAAGATTTAAAATCAATAACAATGATAGTAAACATAATAATAATGAAGATTTTGCTCACGATGAAAAAAGTATATGAAGAAATTGATTAATTTCTTTTGTGGTGTTTTCCTCTTTTCTGTGTAAAGCAAAAGTTTAGGCACAAGACACACACCAAAAAAACCCCCACACACACCACCACACACCAACACCACACACACACACCACACACACACACAAACACACACACACACACACACACACACTATAAATTATTAGTGTAAGAGGATCCCTTTTGGGCGCGGAGTAAAAGCCCCTGCTTAAAAACAAAAATGATAATTCAAAACTGACAATTTTTTTTTTTTTTTCCATTTGAAGGCATTTATAAAAATCTTTGTTAAAGCGCGAAAAACATATTCCTCAAAAAGTTTAAGGGTTTTCCTTTAATTTACTTTGAGGGGACTAATTATGGTGCAATTTTAACAAAAATTTTCGAACAAAAAAAAGAAAAATGCAGTAGTTAGGTATTTGAAGTCAAAAAATCAATCCACCCAGGTAATATTTTCAGATTCTTTTTCTTATTACAATCTTTTTCACAACCATTTTTCATTAAAAATTATAATTTTTTTTCTAGAGAATGTAAGTTTAAAATTATCAAACAAAAGGAAATCCCTGAGATTTGTTTCATGTTTTAAAAAAACCGATGCCCATACCCCCTTTCCAGGGCCCCTTCCCATTTTAGAAAAATTTTACCTTTTAAAAAGGGCTCACGGATTATTTAATCAAAGAGTTAATTAATTTGTTTCATTACAGTTTTCATAGTTTCTGGTTTAATATTCACACTATTTTATCAGTGTTTAAATATATGCTATGTATTAAAGGGCTATTTCCTTAGTACCATGCAGACTCAGTCCTCACGTGAAGCCACATGGGAGAAAGGCAATCAGTATACTTTATGATTACTACACAATTTACTTGCTTTCAAGATAGAAAGTGAGGGGAATTTTGGAGCTAATGAATCTCTGCGAATTGAGCATGATGAAAAGATAAAAAAGGTCATCGATTTTTAAATTTAAAAAATTTTATGGGATTCATCGGCAGTGATCGGGGATCCAATTTAGGTAGAGATCTAATTTCAGTGGACTCCGTACCCCAAGGGAAGGGGGGGGGGGGGGGGGGGGGGGGGGGGGGGGGGGTGGGTGGGGGGGGGGGGGGGGGTGGGGGGTGGGGGGGTTTTTGTGTGTGTGTTTTTTGGTGTTTTGTGGTGTGTGATTATATAGACCCAAAAACATCATTACATCGTAAAAACAAAACAATGAAAACAATAATAAAATTTATGAAAAACCAAATTCATCAACATCACCCTATCATATTATCAAATTATTATTATTAACTCATTATCATAACACTTTAACAGCTCAGAAATATTATTATTACGTAATTATATTATCAATTTTTATTTCTATCGATACATTATTTATTTTTATTATTATTATTATTTATTTTTTATTATTATTATTATTATTATTATTTTTATTATTTATTATTTTATTATACAATTTTTTTTTCTTGTTAATATAAAAATAGAATGAGTCTTCAATTTTATTTCATTATTATTACATAATCTTATCTATTATTAATAGAATAATATTAATATTATGGTCAAAGATGATAATAATAATAATAGAAATATCTTTAATATATTACTTTTATTACCCCTACGTTATTACATGATCAATGTTATTATAAAAAATCATGTAAAATTTTAAATTTTCATTTCGTCCACCCGCTTGGCATTCGCCAAAATAGTTCATACCCCATGCGGATTTAAAAGTCTCTTTATTTTGATATAAGGGGGTTCTTATGCCTGAAATAATTTTCCAAGTGATGGGCCCTAAAAGAGATGATAAATTTTTAGGTGATTTTTTTTCTTTTTATTATTATTATTGTTACTATTCTTCAAGGAAGAACACTGTACGAAGTAGTTAGAATATATCTGGAGGGGGGGGGTGGAGGGGAAAAAATAAGACGGGGAAAAAGGAAAGGGAAAGAGGAGAAGAAAAAGGGGGAAAAGGGAAAAGGGGATGGGGGAGAGGGAGCGAAGGAGGGGGGAGGTTTTTATAAAAAAAGAGGAAGGAAGGGAAGGGGGGATATGTACGTTTTAAAATGGGAGAGCAGTAAGATTTGGGAGTGAAGAGGGTGGCAAACGAGAAAAGAACCATAGCTTGCATACTTGCGTAGTGGCAACCTTTTGCGCTGTGGAGACAGACGTTTGGAGGTTTTAGCGATACCGTGCAAGCAAACACGACGATTTGGGTCATTAATGCAGCAATTTAATGGCCTGATCCTACCCAGTAGGTCATCGACCAGTCTCATTAGGGGGCTAAGGCGAGAGAACTGTTTTGTTTCCGATAATACGAGACAGGGCGATGTACCGTTTTACACCCCCGAATGTTAAAAAAGTAAACTCTAATATTAGCTTTCCCTTTGTTGGATTTTGTGGTGGGTGGGGTGTGAGGGGGTGAAGGGAAGCGTTTAGCTTTTGGAATTAGAAAATAAGAAAAAACCACATGAGTTGACAAAAGGTGGGCCAGGAATCGAAATGGCAGTCACTTTAAAGACTTTTAAGGCTTCTAAGGGATGAAAGACCCAAAAAATAACTCTCTCAGCCCTGCTGTGAAATAGACATGGCAAGGAAACACCCCAAAAAAAAAACATGTTTGTCCACAATATTCCCTAACATTTTGCCTAACGCCCTAGGCCCGGGGACAAGTTTCCAAGGGAGGAGTCTGGACCCCTTGGTTTTTCCCATAGTTTAAAGTTTTTACGCCCTGAAGGCTTGGGCAAGCCTATCATTTGGTAAAGCATTGGATATGCAGAGGAAAAATCCGGTCATCAATCCGGTTTCAAATTTAAGGTGACGACAGCAGGTTTACCATGACGGCTTTACCCAAACTGTCGCACCCCCAAAAGGGAAGAAAAACTAGCCACATAAAAACGGCCCTACTCCACCAGTGGGCTCCTTCCCTTTGGACACCCTTTAAGGCAGAGCCAAAAGCAGGCTAAACCCCATGCTGTCAGAGCCAAAATGGCTGAGCCTACCCAGGCAAAGCCAGTAGGGGAAAGAGTCCACACAGGAAAAAGTAAAAATTGAAAACCCCAAACTCCCATTAGAGCAAGTTTCCTGAAAAGGGAAAACTCTGAACCGATGAAGACCCCCAAACAGCAAAGGTTTCAAATGGATTGTCAGACAAGCATGTAAAATGCCTGATACACAGGCAAAGCTGAAAAATTTAAAAATCCTTCCCATTAAACCTGTAGCCTTTCCAAATAAAGATAAAGATCCCCCAAAAAAGTAAAGGCTTCAACATGGAGCTGTCAGATCGGGGGTCAAATGCCACCAAACATAATACCCTGAATCCTTTGTAAAAGAGTTACATAAATGGTATATAATAACGAGAAAGAAGGTTAACCACATTTTTAAATGGTAGGAAAACATTACAAAGGCAGAGAATCCCGATAACTAGCCCCCCTGTGGGGGGTTACAGGGGTCCAAAGGAAAGCAAAGAGCAGTTAGGAAAAGTGGTAAAAAGCAGAAAGAAACGGGTGGACCTGTTGCTGGGGGGTTTTTTCGGACCGCCCACGACTCCTACCACCCCCATGAGACTACATGAGTGACAAAGGGAAGTGTGCTCAGTTTTTTGCCCCAAACTTTTTGCCCAAAAAGTTTAGAGAGTGTCGTCCAGAGGTAATGTCAGTGGTAAGTATTTAATTTTATGGCCAGATTGAAAGCATTATAGTCAATTTAAGTGCACTAAAGACCATGATGTATCAAAAGTCAACACATTTCTTTCACCGTTCTTTAACTTTTCAAGTGTACTTTTTGAGTACTTGTGAGAAACATGAAAGGCAAAGAGGGGTGTTTTTCAGAAGGAAATATTGTACCTGCGTATACTGTTTAGGGAAGTGTAAGGGAAGGCAGGCGTCAAAATTTTTGGCAGCTCTTGGGAAAATGTGAAAAGACCATGCAAAATTTATGAGAAGCCAGTTACCGTACAAACAGCTAGATTTTTTTTTAAAGACCCGGGCCATGCCAAACTGCATTGAAAAAGTGTATGAAAGAAAAAACAATGGAAGAACCAGTGATGTAGGTTTGATGGGACATGACTTACAGAGTTCATGGTTTCATTTTGTTGGTGAGGCCCTTTAAACTTGCTTTTTTGATTGCAAGGTGTGTGCAATATTTGAAAACATGTAGCACAATAAAAAAAAACAAAAAAATAAAAAATCTTTGAGAATGGCAAAGGACATCTTTATTTCACCAAAAGATTAGAAAAAATTTTATATACTATAAAACGAGTTGAATTAAGGTTATCAAAAAAGTCAGAAATTTGGTTATTAAAAAGTAAATTTAATACATATTTAAAATTCTATTATATATATATATATATAATATATATAATTATATATATATATATTTTAATATATATTTTTTTAATAATATATATGTAATATATATAAATATAATATATATATATATATTGTGAAATTTTTTCCCAAAAAAATTGAATTGTTTCATACTTTTTTCCAAAATAATTATAACAGATTTTTCCGGGCCCATACCAAAAAAGGAAGATATAAGCATATCAGCAGAAAAAAAAAGAATACTTCCAAAAACTATTGCCCCTAAAGTGTGTTTTCAATGAATTCAGGGTTTAAAGGATGATCTCCCAAAATAAAGGAAATTTGAATATTGGTAGGCATAATAGATTACATCAAAGTTGAACATTAAAATTTGTACAGAATATAACAAGACTATTAATTCCCAAATCCTTTTCAATAATTGATGGTAATTCAGTTGCAGGCGACAGTAAATTGTTAGCTCGTTTTTATTTCAAGGTGGAGAAATTTTTTTTGTTACTAATAGTTCTTCCTAATGTTACAGACTAAGAGAAGAATCCCCCCATCCATAATAAGCAGATCTTGGACTTTCATCATGTTAAAAATGGCACCCGGAAAAGTAACAAAAAAAGGCTGCACACTACCAACCCCTACTTATGCCCGTGGATGAAAGCAAAGGGTACCAAAAGTGGCCCAAAAATTTTGGTGTGGTGGGTAGATTCTAAGTTACAGAAATTTCACGGTAACCCATAGGGTGGGGTTTTTTTCCGAAATGTTTTACCCCCCTATAGTTTATGAGTCTTTGTAAACAACTCCTGCTTTCCCCATACAGCCAGGAGGACGGTATATTGAACCAAACCGGGGGACTGATCTGGATCGAGTTTTCGCATGAACTTTTCAAGCAGAAGGAACAGTACCCATTTCCTAGATGAAGGCGATAGAGAGAGGGGCATTGGAGCCCCTCACTCCCCGGGAAGTAGATTACATCCTGGATGTGATCAATATGCCACTTGCTTGCATCATGGGGCTGGAGCATCTGTTGGCAATCCCGTCACCCCCGGTAAGCATTCAGTGATGAGAATCCCTTGAGAAGCTATAAAAATGACACAGGCCAAGCCACATATATGTAAGCCTGGGGCCCAAAAATAGCCTTACAAATCTACTGAACTGAACCAAGATCATTTTACCTACGACCTCCAACCGCACCCAGCAAACAGCAACAACAAGGACTGCCCGTCCTTCACCCAGAGGTTCCCCCTTTAAAAAAACCCCCCC
>NW_023661689.1:15000-17172 GCF_015228065.2 Penaeus monodon | reverse complement strand
ACATTAACTTGGTGTTTGGGCCCACCCAGTGACTAGGTAGGCAATCGAGGTGATGAGTTCCTTGCCCAAGGCACAACGCGCCGGCCGGTACTCGAACCCTCGAACTCAGTTGCCGTCGTGCCAGTCTTGAGTCCGACTTCTAACCATCGGCACCGCGGCCTATACATATATATATATATATATATATATATATATATATATATATAATATATATATATATATATATGTATATTGTGTGTGTGTGTGTGTGTGTGTGTGTGTGTGTGTGTGTGTGTGTGTGTGTTGTTGTGTTGTGTGGTTGTGTGTGTGTGTGTGGTTGTGTGTGTGTGTGGTGCTGTGTATATATATGTATGCATAAGTATCTATGTACATATTATCACATACATATAATTGTGTTATATATATATATATATATACATATATATATATATTATATTATATGATATAATATATAATATGTATATATATATATAAATAGCATATATAATTATATATATGTATATATATAGTAATAAATACATATAAATATATATATATATATATAATATTATATATATCATATATATTATATATATATATGTGTATATATGTATATAGATACTTATGAATACATACATACACACACACACACACACACCACACACACACACACACACACACACACACACACACACACACCACACACACACATATATAATATATATATATATATAATATATATATATATATATATATATATAGTATATATATATATATATATATATATATATATATGAATATATATATATATATATATATATATATATATATATATATATATATATATATATATATGTACATATATATTTATATATATTTATATATGTCCGACGCTTCTAACCACTCGGCCACCGCGGCCTATTACATATATATTGTTACGCCGGCCGCCTCGTCTCTCTGCCACCAACACAAGGCAGGCTAGGCAGACGGCGTGCTATCCACAGGGTCGTGAACACTGAACAGCTCCAAGAGGCACCGAGCACCACAGCGTCCAGAACACCACGAGGGGAAACGCCAAGTGGCGAGGCAGGGCACGAAATAAACACAGGATGACAGTCTTTCCTTTATTTACACAAGTTATTTACCCGTATACTTTTCTATAGGCACAATACAGGGGGAAACCAGCATGTCACACTACACGATGCAGCTTATAACAGGGCAACGCAAAGTATATCAGGTCACAAGGGCACACACGAGGTCTTCACAGGAGCAGCACCCAACTCGTCTCCCCCTTGGCTTGTTCCTCCGCTCCTCCGCTCACAGCCAGTTGCGTCATGTTTGCCCAGGTCATCCTTTTCATGTTAACACATGTTTCGCACAGAGACAAAGACCCACTGGCGTAGCAATATATATATATATATATATCATATATAGATATATCTAATATATATATATATATATAATATATATGTGTGTGTGTGTGTGTGTGTGTGTGTGGGGTGTGTGTTGTGTGTGTGTGTGGCGTGTGTATATGTATGTAGTATAAGTTCCCTATATAACATATATACACATCACATATAGATTGTGTATATATATATATATATACTATATATGATATATATAGTATAAAATACATATATATATATATATATATGTATATATATTATATATATATCATAATATCATATATATATATATAATATATAATATATATTATATATATATATATATATATATAAATTTATATGTCTGGCGAAGTCTCTCACTTCCCCTTCTGGTCTTTTTTTCTCATGTCACCTCCGCCACTCTCAAGACTTCATTTCCCGCGTCCGTGGAATATCACCGGCGAATCCTGATGAGCTTGGATTTGCTGACTCCCTGTTCACCAATGTCCCGCTGATGATTTCCCGCTTTCCTTCAAGAGTAGGCTCCCGCAGATGATCCTCGTCTCCCTTGCCGCCGACGTCTTCCTCCAGATGATTGTCTGTGTTCTGGAAGCTAATTCCTTTCCTGTGAAGGTCGCTTCTATTCTCAGACGTTCGTGTTGCCACGGGCTCTCCCTTTCTCAGTCCTGGCAAACAGTTCATGGAATTTTTTGAGTCTAAGCTTCTCCCTCCATCTCCCTTCGTCCTTCGGTCTGGCTGAGGTAGGTCGATGACGTCTTTGCGCTCTGGCCTATGCCCCTGCCTATCT
>NW_023661689.1:0-10000 GCF_015228065.2 Penaeus monodon | reverse complement strand
AATATATAATCCATATTTTTGTTTGTCGTTTTTAATATTTTTTTTTTTTTAATATAAATAATATAATATAATAAAAAGTATATATATATTTTAATAATACATATATATTAAAATATTAAAATATATATATATATATATATATTATATTTATGTATATGCATAATTATATGTATATATATATTTAATATATATATATTTTTATATATTATTTTATATATATTATATATATTATATTTATTAATACCTAAATTTTATATATAAATTTTTTATTTTTTTTGTAAAAAAAAATAAAATTTATTAATAATATTATTATATTATAATATATTAAAATTATAATTATATAATATTATATATATAATATATATATATTATTATATACATATTTTCATTTATAAATATATATATATATATTATAAAATATTTAAATACAGTTTGTATTTTTATTTTATATATATATATATATTATATAATATATAAAATTTATATATATATATAATAATATACATAATAATATATTATAAAATTATATTATAATTATATTAATTATATAAATTAATATATATCTATCATATATATAATGGGGGGTGCTTCCGGCTGGTGTGTGAAGCGGGGGTGTGGTAGCCTAGATATTTTAAAGTGCTTCATGCCTTCTCGCTTGCAGCTTCCCCCCCTCTAGTATGCAAAAAAGGGGAGCAGTTTTGCAAAGTCTCCCCCCCCAGGTCACAGCCTCTCCACATAAAGGGCCTCCCGGGCCCACCCATGGGAACGGGGACCTTGGGGCCCCAGGCTAAATCTGGGGGGGATCTCGGAGCAGATGACCCCCAGGGGTACGGATTAAGGCCCACCGGCGTGTGGCGCGTTTTGGCTTCGTCCAATCATTCCCCCTAGCCACCCTGGGGAAACGGGCCGGGTGGGGGGAGGGGGGCCCTTTGCCAGTCCTCCCCCCCCCAAATGCCCTGGGGGAATGTCAAAAATAAAGGAAAATGCGGGGGAGGGGTTTATCCCCCCCCCACCCAGCAAAAAGGCGGGCTGGGGGGTCCCGCTGGGGGGGCAAATGTGGGGGGTGCAGGATGGACGAAGTTTTTCGTCCCGCCTGTGTTTGGCAGGCGCCCCCCCCACCATGAAGTTTGGGGGGGCAAAGCCCTCGGGAACCCCCTAGGGGATGGGGGGTCCCCAGCCTGCCGACTCCCTTTATTTTGGGGCTGTTCGGCGGGGGGGCCCAAAAGTGGCGTGCCCCCCCGGATGCCAACCCCGAGTTTTAAATTCAGGCTTTTTCCCGGGTAGGGAGGAACCCCGGTCCTTGCGGGGATGAGCGGTTAAACCCCTTGCTACCCGCGGGAAATTGAAGCGAGGGGATTTGGGTGTTTCCCTCTCAGGGTGAAAGACCTGGTAGGGCACATCACGGGGGGGTTTACACCTACTACTGGTCGGGCCGCGCGATGGTCCCCCCTCCGGGGTGAGCCATACCCTCCCCAGTCGACTTCGCCCACGGTATTTGAGGTGACCCCATTGATGAGCGTATTAGGGCTTGAGACTAAAAGATGTTTTTGGCTTCTTGTTCTTTTTGCTGTATCGCTCCTCCGAGTATAAAAAATCGATGTAAAGAGGCTTTCTACCCAAACCCATCTGGGGCGGACGATTCCCCCCGGCGAATATTCGATTGTTTTGGGTGCCAAATAGGGTATCTAGCTGTGCCCCGAGCTGGCTACGAGATGTTGTCGGCCCCCAGGGTCGGGAGTGCCCCCACATGAGAATAGCCCCTTCTCCGGGATTTTGCTGGGTTTCCAGAAAATGAGGATCTCTGGCTCCGGTACCAGCGCTCCAACCCGCATCGGGGACTTGGTACAGCATACGGGAACATGGCCAAGGAGAACCACCCTGTGGCACCACCATAGCGGTTTGGCTACCCTGCGGGTCCACTCAAAACTCCCCGTCCCCCCATTTGGACAACAAGGGGAGGAGGAGTTCCCCGTGGGTTCGCCATGGCAGTTTTTGCCCGATTCCAAAAACCCACACCTGCACCCGTTGCTCTGTGGAGTTCTTAAAGTGCGTAACACTGAAGATCAAGTTATTGGTACCCCAAGGCAAGGAAATTTCCCATCCCCTGGAGACATTAGGGCCCAAAAGATGTCCAAGGCTGGGCTGAATGGAATCAAGTTTTTGCGTCGTTCCAGGGTGCATAGGGCTCGGCACGTGAGAAGGGACAAGAACATTTTCTAGGAATCTGCTGAGGAGTCAAAGGCCATTTTTTTTGGAAAAATATTTCCCCCTCCTACCAAGCCCTGAAAAAACTGAACCTAAACCCTCCCCAGATGACTGCAGTCCAATCAGGGGAGGGACAGATCATCTAAATCATTTTGGGGTTCGGAACGTTTGAGATTTTGAACAGTTGTACCAGTTGGACCGTCCAACGTTAGCTTGGATGCAAAGATGTGCAGGCCTGTCCGGACCCACCCACAGGAGGAAACCTCCTACCTAACGGAGGTTAGGCTGGCAATTTCCAAGCTGAAGTGTGGGAAAGCGAGGCATAGTGTTCCCCTGCTAATGCAAAGGCGGGGGGGAACCTAGGCTCGGGCTTGCATCAGTCCAAATGCCTTTGGCCCATCTGGTCCCATTCCCCCCTGCCCGCTGAGGGGCGGGTCATCCCTCGGGGGAAAGGGGGAAAAAGGGGATGTTGGGATTGTAGCAACTACGTGGCATTAACTGCTCAGCTACCGGAAAGGTTCCGCCCCATTCTTTAAATGGATGAAACCCCCTACTGGACAGAGCGGGCTTGGGATTTACCCGGCAAGTCCAAATAGACCGTATACTAGTCTTCGATAATTGGGGAACCCCGTGTGAGTTTGGTCGTGGGTTGCTCGCACCCTACCGCCTCAAGAAGGCTTTTGACTGGGCATGGGGAATCGAGGGGAGACCCTGGGCTCAGGGGAATTCCAACAAAATTTTTGGCCTAAGCAAGCCCTATACGGGTACAAAAGGCTGTAAAGTGTGGTGGGGGTCGCGAACTTTTTCCCCTTTTAAATTCAGGGGTAGGCAAGGCTGTGCCCTTTCACCAACGTTTTTCAACACTTTTATGGCCTGGATAATGGCAGAGCTACTAGCCAAGTATGGGAGCATCACTAGGCTATTAAGGTCTCAGCCCTTGCTTTGCCGGATTTTGCCCCCCCTTTGAGTCCTTGGGTCTCTTGTGGCGGCTCTTGATGCATTTTAGCAATGAGGCAAAACCCCCTAGGTCAGAGGTCTCCGGGCCCAAACCAAGTTTCAGAATTTGGGGGCCGTTAGGGGAACCCTTTTATCGATTCGCTTGCACTAGGACGTTGAAGTTACAAAATTTTTTACTCCCTTGGTAGGTAGTCCATATCTCGGGTTGTCAACCAGGAAGTCATGCATGGCCCTGAAAACGGGACCAAAACTCGATCAACAAGAGCTTTTTGGAGAGTCGGTACCTATGAAAGGACAAAGCTGCGTGTCTTCAAGGCCTTGATACTGCCGTTTTGCCTATGGAACGAAACCTGGATGCTATCCTTCCCTTTGGGAGTCTCCCCTTTGATCCCCTTTTGTAACAAGCCCTTGGGGGGGATCAGGGGGGTACAGGGGCGGACCACGTGCCCAACCGGCGGTTACACCGTGAAACTGGCATGGGACCTTTATTTGATAATCCGGGATCGCCAACTAGGCTATATGGCCACCAGTCGTTTTTCCCTATGGCGACCCGCCCTCGGGTTTTGCGCTCTGCGAGACAACCCTGGTGGAGGAACCTGTGGGCGACCTAGGGACAGGTTTTGGGCAGCTCGCGAGACCTGCGGAGGAATTTAAGTCCCCCGTGTGCCTGCCTGAGCTCGCCTCGGGGACCTCGTGGCGGGAACGAAGGGGGGGATGCGGCCAGGCCCCCCGTCGCGTTGCCCCTGATGATGAGATGATTATAACAACACTTTTTGCTACATTTTTTAAAAATTTAAAAATTATATATTTTAAATATTTTATATAATTTTATATATTTTAAATTATATATATATATATATAAAATTTATTTTTTTTTGGGGGCCCGAGCAGTTTGGGGTGGAAGGACTCGTCGACGGAGGTTTTTCCAGCGTGGGGGTGGGCGAGGGGGGGGTTGGGGGAGAAGTGAACTGCCAAAGATTCTGGCGATTGATGGTGACTGATTTGCAGTGGTCCAGGAAGGGGGTCGGGGGGTTTGGAGGGCGGAGGGGTCAGGGCAGGAATTATAAAGGGCGGCGGCGATGTCGAGTTCCCACGTATTTCCAAACGATGCTCGTTAATCATGACTGGGAAGCATAGGGGCCCTTTCTGTCCCCTGGGGGACTCCGCAGTGAGGGGCAGAAGGCGGAGATTTGACCCTCACCGAAACGCCTTTTCCTGTTGGGAGAAAGTCTCCCAGCCAGGGATGAGGCACTCCCTGATCCCCGTGGAAGGCTGCTTTTAATGACCAGTGTGGCCCACCAGGTAAAAGCTTTCTTGAAGTCTATGAAGAGGGTGACGGAATTTGCGCTTGTCGAGGTGGGGGGGCCAAAGCGGGGAAAGTGACGAGGCAGTGTGTGGGGGAAGAAAAAGCGCAGTTCCCGAACGCCGGTGCAATGCGGGCCAGGTCCTGGTAACCCCATCGGTGACAAAGTTTCACACAGCAGTGGGAAAATGGAGTAAGGGCGAGGGGGTTTTAGTTGCCGAATGAGGCGGGGCTTTGGGGTTTCCGATGGCGGTGAAAATGCGGTCTTCCATTTGATGGGCACTTAGACGTTGCAATGAGGCGTTTTATAATGGAATAAGAGGAGTGGCAAGTTCCTTCGAAATCCCTTTATAGGGATTTATCAAATTTCTCTTGAGCGGATCCCCAGCTTTTGGCATGGGCTTGATGTGGGGGGGGCTGGGGCCGGGGATAGGGGGGGAGGCGGGTGGGGAGGGGGGGTTACTCACAAATTCAAAAGGGCAGGGAACTTTTCCTTTTCCGGGGGGGGGCGGGGGCATGGAAAAAGGTACCCCATTGGGCGAAGCTGGGCTTTTACCAGGTTGAATGGTATTTTTTGGGGGGAAGTTTTTTTGGTTTTTACCCAATTTTTTTTTTCCCGGGTTTTGGGGGGGGTTTTTTTAAGACGTTTTATGGGGGGGGGGTTAGTGTGCAGCTTTTTGTTCCCCATTTTGGGTTTTTGAAAAGGGGGATTTTTGGAAAAAAAAATTAAGGGGGGGCCAGGGGGGGGGGGGGGGTTTTAACTTTGGGGGAAACTGGGGGGGTTAACCAAAGAAAAATTTTTGGGGGGAAAATTCCAAAAATTTTGTTTTTTTGCGGGTTGGGGGGGGGGGGGGGTTTAGCTTTTTGGGGGTTGGCCCCCTGGGGGGGGGGGGGTTTTGGCCCCCCCCCTTTTCCCTAAGGGGGGGGGGGCCCGAAAAAATATTTTTTTTGGGGGGAAAGGGGCCGTTTTTGAGTTTTTTGGCCCGGGGGCCTTCCCCTTTTTTGTGGGCCCGGGGGGGCAAAAAGGGGGAAAAATGTCCGGGGAAAAAATTTTTTTTTTTTTTTTCCCCCAATATGGGTGGGGGAATTTTTTCCCCCAAAAAAAAATTTCAAATTTTTTTGGGTAAACCCCAAAATTTTTTTAAAAGAAAAATAATTTTTTTTGTTGTCCGAAGAAGCACCATACTTAAAATCAGCGGGAACACAAATCCGAGAAAAAGGGGAAAGGGGGCGAGGCATAGGTGGGGGGGCCGAATCGAAAGTAAAATCTTTTCTTAGAAAGTAAAAGCACTATAAAATTCACTGAAAAAACGCCAGCACTTGTACTAGCCCAAGTGAAAACTAAAAAATTCTAGAGCAGAAAAAAAAGATGAGGCCAAAATGGGCCCGGCTGCCCAGGAGCGCGCTAACGTCCGTCTTGTACGGGTCAGGTGTGTGGTTTTTGTTTGGGGGTGTGTGGGGTGTTGTGTGTTGTGTTTGTTGTGGTGCGTGGCCCCTGTGTATCGGTGTGTGTTGTGTGTGTGTGTTGTGTGGGTTTTTGGGGGTGTGTGTGTTGGTGTGTGTGTGTGTGTGTGTGTGTGTGGGGGTGTGTGTGTGTGTGTGAGTGTAATAAAGAAAAAATATAAAAAAATATATAATACCAAAAATACATACATATGTATATGTTTTGGGGGGTTTGTTAAATGTATTTATGGATAAAGTATATAAATTTTGTGTGTGGTGTGTGGTTGGTGTGTGTGTGTTTTTGGGTTGTGTTGTGTGTGTGTTTTGTGTGTGTGTTTTGTGTGTGTGTTTTGTTTAAAAAGTATAATATATAATTAAAAATTTATATATATTATATATATATATATATAATATATATAATATACACTACAACACATTTTAAAGCAACAAATTTTTTGTGGTGTGTGTTGGGGGTGTGTGTTTTGTGTGTGTGTGTGTGGTTGGTGGGGTTGGGTTTTTGTGTGTGTGTTGTATATTTTATAAAATATAAAATGTTGTGTGTGTGTGTGTGTGTGTGGTGTGTGTTGTGTATAAGTATAATGTTTTGTATATATATATTATATATATTTTTTTTTTGTGTGTGTGTGTGTGTGTGTGTGTGTGTGGGGTTTTTAAATATTATTTTATAATATATATATATAATATAAAATATATATAATAATATATATGAAAATTATATGAAATTATATATATTTTTGAATATATACATATAACACATTTATATATATATATATAAAAACCGCGGTGCCGGTGGGTTTGAGCATCGGTCAAGACGGCAATCTGGTTGAGGTTCGAGTCACCGGCCCGGGGCGTTGTTTCCCTTGGAAGGAAATTCGTCGATTGCCACCCAGCACTGGGGGGGGAACTAGCCCAATCCCTGCCCGGTCCCCCAAACCTGGGTAAAAAGAGGAAGATTACCTAAAAGGTAAAACCGGGTCTCCGGGAAAGGAACTGGGGACCCTACCAATTACCACTCCAGGAATCACAAAGACAATACAATTAAACATCAGCTGTGACCCCGGCGGCTCAACCATAACCCACCGTTTAAAAAAAAAAATGTATTATTAATACATTATTTGTGTGTATTTATATAAAAATTATAATATATATATATAATAATATATATTAAATAATTTTTAAAATTTTTATGTGTAATATATATATAATTTATATATATATTATATTTTAAATATTATAATATATATATTTATATAATATATATATAATATATATTAATATATATATAATAATATTTTTTTGTGTTGGGTGTGTGTGGGGTGGTGTGTTGTTGGGGGTGTTGTGTGTGTGTGTGTGTGTGTGGGTTTTTTTAATAATATATATATTTAATATATAATATATAATATATATATATTAATTTTTATATTTGATTTTAATAAAAATATTATTAAAAATATATTATATATATTAATATATATATATTATATATATAGAATTATATTTATATATATTTTTGTATGTTACATATATTTTATATATTAATATATTTTTAATTTTATATATTTTTAAATATAAATTTTTTTTTATTTATTTACGATAATAACCTGGGAGGGGGTGTTTTTCATTATGGTGGAAAAAAGGATTGCACCTAAATGCTATTAAATTATTGACGTAACAAAGGATGCCTATAGTGTTTTACTTATGGGTGTAATGTTAAAAATAATTTTCGCGTTGACATGGTTCGTCATTTGTGTGTGCATGTTTTTTCGTTTTTCGTGAGTATTTTTCCATCTTTTTCATTTGTCCAATGTAGTTCATGTTATAGGTTATATGGGCCATGATTTTTTTATAAAATATTATATAATATATTTATATATTATATTTATATAATTTTATATATATATAATATATATTTTTATATATATATAAAAAATAAATAATAATATAATTTTTATAATATATATATTAATATTGCGCGCGCGCGCGCGGTGTGGTGTAAAGAAAATGTATAAGGGAAAAATATATTTTTTCTTTTTTTTTCCCTTTTTTTAGTCAATAAATCAACATAAATCTGGATTGTAAGAGAAAAAAAAAAACTAAAAAAAATTTTAAAAAAGATTGTGAACTTCAAAACGGGAAGAAGTGCGATCTTAAAGCATGAAAGTCTGAAACTAAAAAAATTAATCTTAAAAAATTAAAAAAGGGTAAAATGATATCTGAAAACTTTTTGGAAAATATATCTAAAGTGTTTTTAATAAAACATACTTAGGTAATGCAAAGCTAAAAAATTTTTGAACACTAAAGAACCCCTTTCCCAAAAGCAACCCAAAACCCACATTTAAAATTTTAAAAATTCTAGGGTCGGGGTTCCGAGCCCATGTGCGGGGACCTCTGTGCATTTTTTTTGTTGGTAAAAGTAATGTCACCGAGAATTCTCAAAAGACATACTTTTTTAAAAAGAAACAGCGTGGACACACATGGAATGTTTTTTTTGATGCGGTGATTGTATTCTTTTTGCATGTGCATGTGATGTTTGGGGTGTGTGTGGTTTTGGGGGCCGCGCTGTGTGTGTGTGTGGTGTGTGTTTTTGTGTGTTGGGTGTGTGGTGTTGTGGTGTGTGTGTGTGTTTTGTGTTTGGGGTGGTGTGTGTGGGTGTGGTGTGTGGTGCTTTTACTGTGCCCGTAATGTGTTTTGCATTTTTTAAATGTAATTCTAGTGTATGTATGTGAATGTGTTGTGTGTGTGTGGGGGGTGTGTTTATATTTTAATTTTTTACCATGTCTCTCTGCAGTTGTGATGGGCTGTGATATGCATATTGGACATTTTTGTATGTGTATGTTTATCTGTGTGAGGATGAGTGTGTGTGGTATGTGCTTTTTGGGGGGCAGGTGGGTTTTGCGTTTTTATAGTTGTAGAAATTTCGCATGTGGTGCTACTTTTGTGTGATGGTGTGTCGGTGTGTCTAATATGTAGCGAATTTTATATGTTGTTATAGTGTGCGTGTGCTTTTGTTGGTTGGTGTTTTTGTGCGATAAAGTGTGTAATCTGAATGTTTTTGTGTGAAAGTGTGTGCCTGTGTTTGAAGTGTTCAGTGTAAATGTGTGTATGATGCAATGCGAGTCTGTTTGTTATGCTGAGTGTGAACGTTGTTTTTCATGTTTGGTGGGTGTGTGTGTGTGTTTTGTGTGGTTTTGGGGGTGTGTTTTGGTGTGGGGTGTTGTGTGTGTTGGTGTTGTGTGTGTGTGTGTGTGTGTGGTGTGGGGTTTTGGGGTGTGTGGGGTTTTTGGGGTGGGTTGTGGGTGGTGGGTGGTGTGCTGTGTGGTGGGGTGGTTGTTAGAGTTGTGATGTTTTTCCTTGGGGTTGGTTCCAGCCTTCCTTGCCCAAACATTTTTTAGAACTTGATATCAACCCAGGAATTCCCGTTAAACATTGTTGGAAAAGAAACTGAATTATAAATTAAAACTCTTTCTTCTCTGTCTGTCTGTCGTTTCTCTCTTTCTGATTCTCCCTCCCCCCCTTTCTCTTTTTTCTCCACTTCTAGCCTCCGGGGGTTAGTACAGTGGGCGGGTGGTTTTCCCTGAGGGTCGGCGGTTGCGGGCCCCCCCCAGGCCAGGTTTGCAATGCGCCCGAATTTCGTTTTGGTGGGACCAGCGGGAAGGCCTGGGGTTTACCGATTCCCAATGACACCGGGCAAAACAAACAACTGGTCAACCAAAATAGAAAAGGAATCCAAAAAACAAACTCTCCTCTTTTTTTCCCTTTTCTCTCCATCTCCCTTTTCCTCCCTTTTTTGTTTTTTCTGCGGGACCGGGGGTCCCAAAATGACCTCGAAAAAATAAAAAATCCCCTGGGGTTTGGATAGACAAACCATTTAAAAATTTATAAGGCCTAAAATATTCCTTTAAGAATTTTTATTTTTTTGCCCTTAAAAATTTAACCCTAAAAAAAATATTTTAAAATAAAATTTAAAAAAATAAATTTTTAAAAATAAAAAAAATAAAATTAATATATTTTAAAAAAATTTTAAAATAAAAAATTATAAAAATTATTTTTATAAATCTTTTTTTTTAAACC
>NW_023661688.1:15000-17175 GCF_015228065.2 Penaeus monodon | reverse complement strand
TAAAAAAATTGGAATGTGGGGGTTAAGGAAACAAAAAGAAGAGGAAAAACCGAAAAAACAAAAACTGGGGGCGCGGGGCTTAAAAAAAATTGGGAGCGTAAGGGTTAAAAATTTAAAAGGGGGGATAAAAAAATAAAAAAAAAATAGGGGTCAAATATAAAATATATATTATTATATAATATTATATATAATATATATATATTATATATATTATATATTATATATTTTATATATATATATATATATATTATATAATTATATATATATATATGACCACACACACAACACGCACACACACACACCACACGCACACATAACCCACACACACACACACACACACACACTCACACTCACACTCACACTCACACTCACACTCACACCTCACACTCCACACCACACACACACACACACACACACACCACATTTTATATATATTATATATATATTATATATATAAAATATTATATATATTATATATATACTATGTGGGTTTGGGTGTTTTTATATATAATATATATATATAATATATTATATATATACTATTATATATATATCTATATATATATGTTCGCACATAAATATGTGCACACACACACACATACCCATGTGTGTGTGTGTGTGTGTATGTGTGTGTGTGTGTGTTGTGTTTATGAGTGCGTGTTTGTGAGTGTGTGTGTGTCCGTGTATGTTGGTGTGTGTGCGCGCGCGCGCGTATGTGTGTGAGGTGTGTGTGTTGTGTGTGTGTGTGTGTGTGTGTGTTTGTTTGTTGTGTGTGTTTGTATTTTGTGTGTGTTTGTGTGTGTGTGTTTGTGTGTGGTGTGTGTTTGCGTGCGTGCGTGCGTGTGTATGTGTATATGTGTGTGTAGTGTGTACATTTGTATAAAAATATGTGAGCATCCTGCATGTGTTGTTTTGCATCTCAGGGCTGTCCCTTTCCCGTGGGCCGTTTCCTCCAGCCCTCGAGGAAGCGGTGAGACGCTGATGGATCGTCTGACAAGAATACCTTGCATTCTAATCCAACAAAAGCTGGCCATTACAGAGCTAAAAGGGATGGGGTATACTTTTATTTGTACTTGCACCTGGGTGCATTGGGAAAGTAAGATGTTGTTAAGGGGATTAATTTTGTCTGTGTGTGTACTGGCATGTAGGCTTCTGTGTGACTCTCTCTCTCTCTCTCTCTCTCTCTCTCACATATGGGGTGTGTGTGTGTGTTTGGATATATAAAATATACTATATATATATATTTATATCTATATATATATATATATATATATAATTTTATATATATTAAAATTTTTATATATTATATATATATGTATAATATATATATATTATATTATATAATATATATTAATAATATAATATTTATATTTATAATATGCAAAGTTGTGTGTTTAATTATTAAAATATATTTTTATTATATATATTATAATTTAAAATTATATATATTTTTTATAATTTATATACATAGTGTGGTGTGTTTTTTGTATTAAAATTATTATAATATAATTTTATTTTTTATCATATATAATATGCTATGTGTGTGTTTATATATTTTTTATATATATATAAATATATTAATATTATATTTATATATACACATATGTGTGTGGGGTGGGGTTTTGTGTGTGTTGTGTGTGTGTTTGTGTGTGGGTGTTGGTTGGGTGGGTGTTTGTGTGTGTGTGTTTATTTATATTTGTGTGTGTGGTTATTGTTATATATATATATTAAAATTAATTAAAATTTAATTTTATTATTAATTTAAAACATATTTGTGTGTGTATATATAATATTATTTTTTATATATTATATATAATATATATTTGTGTGTGATATATATATATTTTTATATATATATATATAAAAATATATATATATATATTTTGTGTGTGGTTATATATTTAAAAATTTATATATAAAAAATAATATTTTAATAAATTTTATTTTTTATATATATATATTTGTGTTGTATTTATTATATATTTATTATATATATTATTTTTATATTATATTAACCCCCCCCCCCCCCCCACTCCGCCCCCAACACCCCCCCCCCCCCCCCCCCCCCACTCCACTCCACCCCCCCCCCCCCCACCCACCCCCCCCCCAACACACACACACACACCCCCCCCCCCATTTTAAAATATTATAATAAAAAATTATACTTTTGGTTTG
>NW_023661688.1:0-10000 GCF_015228065.2 Penaeus monodon | reverse complement strand
CCGTACCCAAAATCATTACTCATAGCCTAAAAAAGAAGGATCTCCCCCAAATCCAGGTTAACATAGATCAATGATCACCGCTTTAAATCACGAAACCCTTGCGAGAGTGAAAGCAGGTTAATGACACGAGGTAACCACCAGACCGTAGCTAAAGAGGCTAACGTCAACCTTATGGTTGAAAATAGTGTTCAAAAAGAAAATGACCAATATCCGAAACCAAAATCATTACCGTAAAGATCTCAGATGACCCCCCGGGCTCCCCCCATCCACACCACAATATTCACCTTTTTTTAAATTTTGTCCCGAACAAACTGTTCTGTTACAAACGAGGGAAAACCGTCCCCCAAATGACTGAAACTATCAAAACAAAAATAAATGGGTCACCGGTTGCTAATGACCGTAATTTCTGCTCCTCCTCACTGTACCAAGATAAGAATAAAATTAAGTGTAAAGGTTTTAAAAAACTCTTATAAAATATAGCTTTTATTTTTGATTGTAAAAACTATAACAATGCGCTCGCAACACACACACACACAAATTTTTTTTCCCACCCTGATATGATGCAGATGAAAAGGGAAAAAATTCAAACCCCGGCCTGCATACTATCACTGATGCTGTCGAATCCTCAGTCTTCGTTAATCAATGAGGGGAATCAAAGTCGAAAACGGAGGGGGTGCAACGGGGGAAACTCCCTTGGGTCTGATTCTACCGCATCCCAACAAACCCCTCTCACCGTGGATGACCCGTTCCCAAAGACAAAAACCGTGCAAATGGAGAATATATTGGATAATCATCTTCACCGGTGGAGCTTTTGGGGATGTTTGATGGGGCATGTGTCAGGACCATCTTGTCGATAAGTTAGAGCTGTCTGGAAGATAATTCTTTTGTCTCGTCTTTCCTCCCTAAATGCGTCGTCACCGGGGATTACGGCTTAACCCTTTTCTTTATCGCGGTGTAATTTCCGGGTGGGATCATTTATTTTTTGCAGTGTACTGGGTTTCTCCTTTGAATATTTCTTTTCTTCCGGGCATATTGTCACCACTTTTCACTCCCCAAAGAAAAACCGGGTTTTAAAATCCCCTTTGACGGCAAATTTCCATTGGCAACTTTTTGATATTGTTGGGGCGGCGGAACCAAATAACAGTTTAAATTTTTCGTGAAAATGTAAAAGAAAATTACCACTATTTATATGTTTACATTTCTGTTTTAAAAAACTAAAAGGTTTAATTTACCTAATGATTGAAAAATGGGGTTTATTTTTTAGGACTTTAAAAGGGTTTCCAAAGGGTACTACCCCGGGTAAAAGAGGGTTTCCTCCCCTCTTTTTCGCCCTGAAACCTAAACAACCTTTTTTGCTCAAGAAATGATGAAATAATCGCAAAGATTATAATCAGTATCTTTAATTTTTTTTTACAATGCATAATATAACAAAGGTGCAACCTAAAAGAATAATTCAAAATTTGCAAAGGGGACTGATAACCTGCGCCCCTCCTTCTTTTTTAATGTTTCTCGTTTACACCCAAAGACATTTTCATAATAAAATTATTTTTTAAAAAGGATTGAATTTTGTGTACTTTTTATGACTCTAAAGCTTACACAAACATCGCCCTAAGAGGCATAACACAACAAAACGGCTTAAATTTTTTTGGAAATTTAAATGCGATAACCAATTTTCATACGTTTAAAAATTTTTGGGGTTTACAACGGGTTATTTCCCAATAGATTGAAATGACCGGTTTTTTCTTTTGAGAGCATTAAAGGGTTTTCAGGTATCTACACCAGGTCCAAAGAGGGTTTTCCCCTTGTTTTTTACGCCTGAACCCCAAATTTCTACCAACAGCGTCACTATTTTCCCCATATGAAAAAACTTTGTTTGAACTTGTAATGACTTGAAAATGCCGTTTTACGACAAAGATCACCCCTCATAACCAAAACAAATACCCGCGAAGGGGGAAAAAAAACCCAACCCGGGAGGATAAAGTCAGGCCAGGTAATGACCAAAATTTCAAGGTGTTGACCCGAAAACAGGGCCCTTTCCCCCCTTCCTCCCCGCCCTGTCCCACATTCCCATCCCCCATTACAAAAAAATAATATAAGAAAAAGAAGCAAAAAACAATCACCAGTCACAAGTCCTCTAAGGAGATAATACAGCTCTGCACTGAATTTTACGGTGAGTGATCACACCTATGCTAATGGCGTGAAATCAAATAAACCGATGTCATTTGTCGCTGACGACCCCACCTCCACATCACTCCCCTTCCTCCCCCATATGCCTTTTTTATCTCCAAGCTACACAAACACACGTCCTAAGAGGCAAAACAAAATACAGGCTTAAAGTCTCTTGAAAATTAAAGGGCGATAACCAATTTTATACTTGCACTTTTCATACTTAAAAAACTAACAGTTAAATTTACCTAAAACTGAAAAGATGCGGGTCTGACTTTTTAGAGAGCCTGAGTAGGGTTTTTTAAGGTATTAACCGGGGCAAAGAGGGTTCCCCTCAATTTACGCCTGAACACCAAATTTATTACCAACTAGCGTCATAAACCCCCCACGTTTTTGCTCTTTATTTTTGCTAATTAACATAAAGGGCCAAGCGGAAATTTTTTCGTAAAATTTCCTCCCGCTTTCTTTTTTTTACAATCTACAATAAAACTTGGAAATTTTTTATTTTTCCCTAAGACCCCATATGTAAATTATATACAGACAGGACCTTTCCCAAAAGAAATCGCATAAAAATACATCCTTTTTATGTGAATCAAGCAAAAAAAGGGGCAAACCCTTTTTCAGCATTTACCCCCCCTCCTAAAAGCTATTCCCCGCTACATTATATGGAAAAAAAAAAACGAGCAAGGGGTAACAAATATTTTTTTGCGCATTCAGGGCACCCTTATTAAGAATCATACATATTTTTTTCCAAAATTTTTACAAAGGGGAAAAATTTTTTAAGCGACATGAAAAAACTTGTATTGCCCCTTTTCCACTTTTTCTGAAGATTTAATAAAAAACTGCCAAAAAGAAAACCCCTTTTCCCAAAATTTTTTCACTATGCCACTATTTGTGCATGACAAAAACTTTAAAAGACCCATGTAAACTTTTTTCTTTTCAAGAAACAAAAAGAAGGCTTGTTTTAATTTGTTAACCATTTTCCCCTTTTTAAAAGTTTTATAAAAAACCAAAAAATTTTAGAAAGAAAAAAAAAATTGAGGTAAAATAAAAATTTGTTTGCCCCTGAAAAATGTTTTAAATTGTTCGCATAGGGGACAAAAACACACACAAAACCAAAGCAGAGTTTTTTTGACCATGGGTATTTTTTCCAAGGGAGTAAAAACATGACACCCGCGAGGAAAAATCTTAGCAGACAGCAGGTTTTTTTCCAAAAATGATGCGTTTTTTTTTTTTTTCTTAACCCCTTTATAAACATTATTATTTTTTTAATCAAAACGATCTTTGCAAAAAAAAAATAATAAAATAAAGGTCCCTTTTTTGTTTGTGGCTACATTAGTATTTTTGTTTAATGGCAGTAAGGGTTAGCGACAACATACGTCGGGAGGTATTTTATAGAGAAAAGGGTTAAAAATCCAGCCTAAAGGGGAAAAAACTGAAACCCGAAGCAATATTTCTAAATGAAAAGAAAAAAAAGCTTTTGTTTGGGAAAGAAAAAATTTGCTTTCCTCAAAAAGGGGGGAAAAAGCTTCTTTTCTAATTTAGAGAAAGCAAAATGCCCTTTTTTTAAAAAAAGGGTTTATTGAAGTAAATGTATAAACTAGCTTTTTTCAGATTTGGGAAAATATAGGGTAAGTGTTAAAATTTTTATAGCTGCTACATCTTTAAAAAAAGTCTTATTTTTTAAAACCTTCCTAAAGACAACCCCGGAAAATACCAGAAAGGGACGACCACAGACAGGAAAGGGGAATACCCCTGTTTGTCAGGGAAAGTAATGATTCACCACATAGTAAACCATTAAGATGCAATGAGAAAGGCAAACAATAGAGCAAAACACAGGGAAGTATTTTTTCTCGTCTCCTTTGGGTGAAAAAACTCTAGCAAATGTATTACCATGGAATCGCACCCTTAAAATCATTTGACCAAGGAAACCCCCCCTGTTTTAGAAGCTGAAAGTTTTAGAAATGCCCCCCGGGTTTTGGATTTCGTGCCACGTTCTTCACCCCACTTTTCACTAGCCACGGGTCTGTTCCCCTAAAAAAATCCATATCTTGTTAGGGGGTCTACCCTTCCCTAAATCGTTTCCTCTCCCCCTCCCCTCGACTAACGCGATGCTGTTTTACCGCGAGGATGTAAAAAAAGGGTGATTTAACAAAATTTTGGAGCAAAACAAAAACTTCACACAACACTAAATAGTATGCAGTTTTGACTTAAGAAAATTAAAGTTTGGGGTTTCCTTTGCGAAAAAACAAAAAATTTTTGATAAAACAGAAAATTTTTCTTCTTTTTGTATAAAAGATAGAAAATTTACTCGTAGACGCAAAACATCAAATAGTACAAACTTTTTGCCACGAAAATTTTTGTCAGAAATAATTCCCTCATTCATTCAAATTTTGCTTCTCCTTTCCTCGCAAATTTTTTTATTTTTTTTCCTTCGCAAAAGAAAACGACGGTAACAGGGGGACGATTTTCTTCTTCCGGCAGCACCTCTGTCGGGAGGGGGCATTCAGCGATAGAGGCTTATAAAATAACACCGCATCCGAGCCATTACAGCAGTTTTACCAAATTTCCAGTAAAAGTGTATTTTTTTTCTTAAATGACAAATAAAGCTTACCAATGGGACAAAAAGGATTTTTTGAAAAAAAGTACCATTCCTTTTTTTATTAAAGAAAAAATATACCCAATCCTCCGATACATTTTCCCGCGAACAAAATAATACGTCTGAGAAAGCTGTACTTTTCCACTAAATGGCGCCCGCCAAAGGGACCCCCACAAGTGGTGCACTTTTTGCTGTCATTATAACGTTCTAGCCTTGTTTTAAAAAAACTTTTTTCTTGGCGTTTACATTTTAAACCAGCATGTAAACTCCTAGTTCCCTCTTCTTTTTCGTCAAGAAATTTTCCCCGTAATGTTAAAACGCTTTTTTACTTTTCATTTAGAAAAAAGGTTCGGTTGCAGCTTTTTCCCCCTTTAGGCTTGATTTTTAACCCTTTTTCTATAACTTTCCCCCTCGACTGTATTTTTCGTCATAACCCCTTTCTCCATGAAAAAAATTTTTTAATGTGACACACAACAAGAAAGACCTTTATTTTTTTTTTTTTTTTTTAAAAAACGTTTTTATTAGAAAAAATTAAGTTGGAACTCGGTTTTAAAAAAAGGAAAAAAAAAAAAAAACCCAGTGGAAAAAAACATGCGTGCTAAGATCTAGCATCGCGGGTTCATGTATATTTACCCCTCGGTAAAATACCCAGGGCAAAAAACTCTGCTTTTGGAATTTTTGTTTGTCCTTTTTCCCAAAAGCGAACAATTTTAAAAGCATTAATCTGAGGGGGGAACAAGATAATTTACCCCTTTTTTTTTTCAATTTTATAAAAGTACTTGGTTTTGATAAAGAGCAATTTTCTAAAAGGGAAAAAGTTAACAATTAAAATCAAATTTTTTTTTGATTCTTGAAGTAAAATGTTTACAGGCTTTTTCAGTTTTCGCACTGCGCAAAGTGGGATATGAAAAAAAGGTGAAGGTGTTTTTTTCATTTTTCAGTTTATATTAAGTTTTTCAAAAAGTGGAAAGGCAAGTAGAAATTTTTTTTCGTGTCCCACTAAAAAATTTTTTTCCTTGTAAAAGAAGGAAAATAAGTGTTTTTACTTAAAAAGTGGTCCGGGGGAATGCAAAAAATATTTTTTACCGTTGCACGTTTTTTTTCCATTAAATTTAGCCAGGTACTATAGCAATTTTGAGGAGGGGGGGAAAATTTCAAAGCTGTCCCAAAATTTTGTGTTGATATCATCATAAAAAGGAGGGTGTATTGTTAGCAATCTCTTATGGGAAAGGTACCTGTTGAATAGGATACAATGGGTCTTTAAGGGAAACAAAAAATTTCTAAGGGATTTTAATTGTAAAATCGAGAAATGCGGCGGGAAAATTTTTCGAAATAACCGCATTTTCCCCCTTATGTTATTAGCAAACATAACTGATCAACAGGGAAGGGGGACGCTAGTTGGTAGATAATTTAATTTTCGGGGTAAAAGAGGGGGGAAACCCCTTTTTTTGGTGTAGTACCTTGAAAACACTATTCCGGCCTCTAAATAGAAACAGCCCGCGTTTTTCATTCATTAGGGAAAACCGTTTTGTTTTTTAAATATAAAATGCAAATATGAAATTTGGTTTTTCGCATTTACATTTACACAGAGACAAAGCCCCGTTTTTTTGGGGTTTTCGCCCTTAGGACTGTTTTGGAAGTTGAGAGTCATAAAGCATAGGGGGAGGGAAGGGAGTGAATGGAGGTGGGGCGTCACGACAACTGACATGGGCTATCATATTGATCTGTACGCCAAGCATAGGGTGATCACTCCCTTAACACTTTAGGCAAGGGGTGATTATCCCTTAAAACAGGACTTTTGACTGGGTTTTTTTGTTTGCTTTTTTTTTCACTATTTTTGGTTTTTTTTGGGGTTGGGGAAGGGGACAGGGGCGGGAGAAGGGAAAAAAGGATCAATGTTTTTTGGGGCAACCCTTTAATTTTTGGCATTACCCGGGCCCGACCTATCCCCTCCGCGGTTGGGTTCTTTTTCCCTTTCGCTTTTTTGTTATTGGGTTTAGGGGGGATCTTCGTTAAAACGCCCTTTGCAAGTCAGTTACAAATTCAAACAATATTAACATAGGGGCAAGTATGACCTAGTTTGGGAGATAATTAGGTTTCAGGCGTAAATAGAAGGGGGGAACCTCTTTTCCTGGTGAGTACCTTGAAAACCCTATTAAAAGCTCCTAAAAGATAAAAACCCGTCATTTTTTATTTGGGGAATAATTTTGTAAAAGCTAAAATTTTCAAAAGTAGAAAATTTTTTACGCATTTTTCATTTACACAGAAAATTTAAGCCTTTTTTTTTGTTTTTTGCCCTTAGGGCGTTGTTTGGAAGCTTTTAGAGTCATAATAAATCAACAAGAATTTCATACTTTTTCAATAAACTATATTTTTTATTTTAAAGGTCTTTGGGATGTAAAAACGGGTAGTAAACACTTAAAAAATGAGAGGAGGGGGGCCCGGTTATCGTCTTCTGCAAAATTTTTTAATTTTTCTTATTAGGTCCACCTTTGTTTTATATGATTTGTAAAAAAAAAGTTAAAGATATGATTATAATCTTTGCGATTTTTTTATCATTTCCCCGAGCAAGAAGAGGTGGTTTTTAGGTGTTCGGCGTAAATACGAGGGGGGGAAACCCTTTTACCAGGTGTAGATACCTTTTGGGAAAAAAAAATATTTAAACCTCTCAAATAGAATAAAAACCAAAGACTTTTTAAACTATTAAAGGGATTAACCTTTTAGTTTTTTTAAGCCTAAAGGTTAACTTAATAGTGGTAAATTTTATTTTACATTTACACAGAAAATTTAAACCCGTTATTTGTGTTCCCCCCGCCCACAATATCAATAGTTCCCATGGAATATTGCGCAAGGATTTAAAAGCCCTTTTAGTCTTTTGGGGAGTGGGAAAGTGAGTACTAAACCCGGAAAAAAGAAATATTCAATGGAGAAACCCCGTACACTGCAAAAAATAAATGATCGCCCCTGGGGAAAATCACCCCGATAAAAAACGGTTTTGTTCCGTAATCCACTGGGGACAGACTGTCATTTTGAGGAGGAACGACGAGACAAAAAATTATCTTCCAGACAGCTCTACTTATCGCTACTAGATGGCGACACATGCCCTATCAAACCCAAGAGCTGCCCCCGTAAATATCTACCAAAATATTCTCATCATTTGCACTTTTTTGATCTTGGCAAGGGGCACGCACGGTAGAGGGGGGTTGGCATGCGGTAGTAAAACAGACAATGGGAGTTTTTTCCCTCGTCTGACCCCTCCCTTTTTGCTGACTTTATTTCCCCTCATTGACTTAACAGAAGACATGGGATTGACAGCACAGTGATAGTAATGCAGGCACGGGTTTGAACTTTTCCCGCATCTGCATCATAGCAGGGGGAAAAAAAAAGTGTGTGTGTGGTGTTGGTTGGGGTGTGCGACCGTAAGTGTTTTTTACAAAACAAAAATAAAACATATAATTTAAAGAGTTTTTTTAACCCCTTTACACTTAATTTATCTACTCTGGTCAGTGAGAAGGGACAAATATGGGGATTAGCAGACCTTTTGACCTATTTATTTTTGTTTGCAGTTTTTGTCATTTGGAGAGACGGTTTCCCTCGTTTGTAACAGAATCAATTTCGATTCGGACAATTTTTAAAAATGGTAAAATTGTGTGTGGAGGGGGGGGGGGCGGGGAGTACTTACACTGCCTACGGGTAATGATTTTGGTTAGGATAGGCATCTTTTGCTATGATACCTATTTTCACCAAAGGTTGCGCGTTACCATCGTTACTTACGGTCTTTGGTTTCCCGTGTCATTAACCTCTTTCACTCTCGACAAGGTTTCGGATTTGGGTGATCATTTATTAGTCAAACCGCATTTAGGAGATCCCTCATGCTAGAGTAAAATTTTGGGGTACGGTTTTGATTTTTAATCACTTTTTGGCATCTTTCTGTTAGATGCACCATTTTTAACCCTAAGGTGTGCGCTTTGCCACTTGCTATAGTCTTGGTTGCCTCGGATCATTAACTAAATTTTCCCTCCGATAAGGGGGTGTGGTTGGGATCTTAATCATTCACCGGTACCACAGGGGGGATACTCGTCGTAGAATACTTTTTTCTTATTCCCTATGATGCGCATGTACAACAAAAAGCACAGGAAAGTAGGTTTAAAGATTTCCGGGTATTTATTTTGTTGTTTTGGGGCATTGGTTGCGGTTTGGTTTGTGGTTTCGTCAAGGGCACGATTAAGTAGGTCAACCTACTTTCAATTTATGTACGTACTGAAAGGCAGCTTTTGCCACCCCCACTACTTTTATTAATATATATAAATTAAAATATATATATATATATAAACAATTATAATAAAAATACATATATATATATATATATATATATATATATATATATATATAACAGTAAACACCACAATACACACCCCAAAACACAAAACACACACAAACCACACACACACACACACCACACCACACCCACACACACACACACACTGCCACACACACCACAAACACACCACACGCACACACCACCACACACACACACACACACACAAAAATAATATATAATATATAAAATATATATAATTTTATATTTTATATAATTTATGTATAAAATATACATATATAAAGGGAATTTTAAAAAATATATATATATTATATATTATTATATATATATATATAATATAATATATATATATATATATATATATAGGAGGAGAAGAGAAAAAGAGAGTTTTTATATATGTAAATGTAATATAAATTAATATAAAAATATAATTATTAAAATATAAATAAAAAAATTAAATTTTAATTTTTTATATATATATAAAAATAAATTTTTTATATAATTAATATATAATAAAAATATATAATATATTTATAAGATATATAGATATAAAATGTATAATATACTAACCCACACACTACACACACACACACACACACACACACACACACAAAACACAAACACACACATACACAAACAAACCCACAACCCAAAAAAAAAAAATATATATATATATATAAAAAAATAAATTTTTTTGGCATTTTAAAAATTAATTTTTTAAAAAATTTAAAAAATTAAATAATTTTTTTAAATTTTAAAAAAAAAATTTTTTTAAAAATAAAAAAATATATATTATCCTTTTTTTATTAAAAAAAAAATTCTTTTTTTTTTTTTTTTTATATATAAATTTTAAAATATATATATAAATTTTTATTTTAAATTTTTATTTAATTTTA
>NW_023661687.1:0-17175 GCF_015228065.2 Penaeus monodon | reverse complement strand
TTATATAACATATCACTATACATATTACATGATTATCTAAAAAATACATACATATAAACATTCATATACATATATATCATATATATACATAATTTATAATAATTACATATATAATCTATATACATACAATATACATACATACAATATATACATAATATACATATACATATACATATACATATACATATACATATACATATATAAAATATACATATACATATACATACATATACATTAACATAACATATACATATATATATATATAATATATAATATATATATAATAAAATACACATATATGTTTTATATACATATATCATAGATCTTATATATGATCTATGATAGAAATATAATTTTATCTTTGTATGTTTATAAATATGTTTACGATAACTTATCCCCATTTTCATGCACATGAGCATTTATGTGCTCTTATGGATGCAAAGAAGAGGGCTTGCAGTTTTTAGGATTAAGGGTTAATCTCCTCTGAAGATGTTAAGAATTTCTATAATATCACAATTTTTTGTTTTTCTTTCAGCTCCAGAAGTGATAGACAATGAGAAATACACATTTTCCCCAGACTGGTTTAGCTTTGGATGCCTAATATATGAAATGATTGAAGGACAAGCTCCCTTCCGAGCCCGTAAAGAAAAGGTATGTTTTACAATATGCTTGACACATAGTGAGAGAAAGAGAGACTAGTTTGTGATGGCTTTTGTGTAAATTAGATTTTTTTGGTTGCCATATATTGATTAATGCTGATCCACAGGTAAAACGGGAAGAAGTAGATCGCCGAGTGAAAGAACAGCAAGAAACATACTCTCATAAATTTTCTGAAGAGGCCAAGTTAATATGTCAAATGGTAAGTTGTTATTATGGATATTGTTATATTGAGGGTGGTGGTGGTGGTGATGATGATGATGATGATGATGATGATGATGATGATGATTATGATGATGATGATGATGATGATGATGATTTGATGAATAATGATGATTTGATGAATAATGATGATTTGATGAATAATGATGATTTGATGAATAATGATGATTTGATGAATAATGATAATTATAAATAATGATAATGACAAAGTCATTGTGGAAATAGCGATAATAAATTTTATTATAATCATTGATAATGACAGTTATAATGATAATAATAATAGTGGCGACGATGATAAATATAGGATTGTGAAAAAAGGCATTAGCTTAGAATGTTTGACTTCTGTGCCCTGAATCGATGCTGTAATTGTCTTTGGGGTTAATTTTTTTGTAGCTAATAAAGTGAAGTATGGTGTGTTAAAGACTTGAGGTATTTAATGTTTATCAATGTAGATTTTCACATTGACATTTGTAGCATTTCATTTAGATCAGTGTTTATGTAAATGGGTCAGCTTTTTCTTGGGATTTTTGTGAGAGAAAAGGAAAAAAAAAAAAATGCATTGGGGGAACCATTGGGATTGAAATCGTACACACATACATGGCAGACATATGCCTAACCAGGATTAGTTGGTGATGGGCATTTTAGGAGTTAGTGTTTGGTTTGTTAGTGTTTTATTATTTTGATTATGAATTTATTTAATTTTCAGCAACAATAAAAGTTCACATTTACATCTCCTTTGCAGCTACTCAAGAAGAATGCACGAGAACGACTGGGATGCAATCGGGGTCGACACGGTGCTGCTGAAGTCAAGAGTCATGACTTCTATCGTAATGTCAACTGGAAGAGATTAGAAGCTGGCATTTGCGATCCTCCCTTTGTTCCAGATGTAAGTGTAGCTACTCCTTTTGCTTTGATATCTTTTGGTTGCATTGGTAAAACATCCAGAAAAGGGTTTAGGGGAAGGCTCATGGGGCAAAAGGGGGAAGTTGATGGAAATTTTGGTCCTTAATCCAATTTTCTTTAAAGAATTTTATTTAATGATGTTTTTGTTGATAAAAAAAAATATATTATTATTTTTTAAAAAGGGCTTTACTTGAAAAAAACAGGAAAAGTTTTAGGGGGAACAAATTGGACGGGTAATTTTTAGTTCTAATAATATTTTTGAGGGGCAGGTTGCAAAAAACCCGTTCTTATTGATGTTAAACAATTGCTTGTGGGAAGGGGGGGGAAACAGGAAAAAAATTGATGTTACATATGAAAAAAGGGGCCAGATTCTTGGGGGACAGGGGACAGCCAGAGGGAAAAAAAAATGCTTCCCCATTCTGAAAAAAATAAGGGGACCATAAGGGGGGGTGGGGGAACCTCTTCATTGAATGGGGAAAAAAAAATAAAAACAAAAAAAAGGGGATAAACACCTGTTTAAAAAGGGGGAAACAAACGGTGTACAAAGTTGATGACCAGTGAGGGATTTTAATAGCTGTACTAAATCCTTAAACAAAACAAATTTGGTAACTTTGTCACAGCCTTACTAAAAAAGCAAGGTAATTATGGGTTGCAGGCAAAAGGGGGGCGTTTGAGGCAGGTTAGGGGGCCCCTGGGGACTTGAAAAAAATGGTATTAAAAAACTGTATTCCAGTATTACTTGTTTAGGTAGGACGCCTTAAAAAAAAGTGGATCCTTTTGTTAATTTTTTGTGCAGGGAATAAAGGGGGAAAATAAAATTAGGGTTAAAAAAACTTCAGGGTTTAAACGGTAAAGAGGGGAAAAAAAAACCATTTTTTAATGGGCAAAAATTTTTTATTGTAATGTTTGGGGGGGGGGACTTTGTGTAGAGGGTTCAAATTGTCTCAAAGTTCAAGGGGGGGTTTCTAATTTTTGGGTAGGCTTGGAAGAAAAACTGGAATGTGTATTCTTGCAAAGGGTTGGGTATCCTAAACACCAAAGTCTTCCAGTTTATTCAACTTAAAAAAATTTAAAAAAGCTTTGAGGAAGGACCAGAAAAACTGTGAATTAAGAAAAAAATCAGAGTGGGGGGACCAAGGGGGAAAAAAAAACATTTAGGAGGGGGAAAGCAAGGCTTGGAAAAGGCCAAAAAAGAAAAAAAAATGCCTTATTTTGCAAATAATTTAACCCCAACTTTTTACCTGAGTAACTAATCTGTATAATATGTGTGTGGAGAAGCAGGTAATTGAATGCTTACTGAACCCTTTTATTTTCAGAACATTGGTGAAAAACCCCAAATTTGTTTAAACAAGTTAAGGGGAGAAAAAAAAAAAAAATAAAAAAAAAAAAATTATGTTTTTCCCCGGGGAAGGTGTGGAAAGAAGCCATTTCAAATATATGGGGGGAAAAAATAAATGAATTAATTTAAAAAGAAAAAAAAAAAAAATTACTAAATATTGGGGAACAAAAAGGACTTTTCATTAATGATAACAAAAATTCAGAAAAAGGAGTGAGCCAAGGGACTAATTTCAAGTGGAATTACTTAATATTTCTTAAAAAAAACAGTGGGCGTAGGGGGGACAGTTGGGAATATAAAATCAACCCCCTAAAGGGTTGTGATAAGGTACAATTAATTCAAATTTTTTACCACCAATAGGCCAAGTTCAAATATCCTTGTGCAAACTAAAAAAGCAATTCCAACTTGAAAAAAATGCCCTATTTGCTTGTTTTTGATTTTTTTTTGGGGGACAGTGATTAAAAAGAGGCATTAAAAATAAGGGGGAGAGAATTTTATTGTTTAATGGTATTATTGTGGTTGTTGGTGTGTTGGTGGGTGGTTTAAAGCCACTGTAAACAACAACACCGGAAAAACCCTACCTTAAGAAATTTTTCCTTTCCAACCAACATGGCTGTATATGCAAAGGGATGTTACTGGGGACCATCGAGGGGCAAAAATTTATGTCACAGTGAAATTTTGTTTTTTTTAAAAAAACCTGGATTTTTTTTGCCCCAAACAGATGGGGGGGGGGGGGGGGGGGGAAACTCCCCTTTCTTACCCTTCTAAGTTTTTAAACCCACCATTGCTTCAGGTTTTCCCCATTTTTTTCCCATGGCAAACAGGAGGTGGAAGTGGGCTGAGGGGTCTGGTTTTAATTAGGATTACCGGTATGTATATTGTATTAAAATAGTTACTTTCTTGGGCCATTTGGGAATGATTGAGGGGCTAGAGGGGGGTTGTGGATTTTTCCCCCACTTTTATTGGTGTGCTTAAATTTGTAGATGATAAATTTTTTAGCCTGGGGGGAAACAAAAGTTCTAAACCGTCTTCCTAGTGTTAAGGAAAAAATTTTTATGGTGGTTGATATATTTTATGGTAAATGTGATTCATTTACCTTAATTGGTTAATTATAGTACCCGTAAAAAAATTTTATTTTATTTTTTGGATTAATTTTGTAACAATTATTTGATATGCACAATTGTAAAAATGGATTTAATTTATTTTAATGTAGGACTTTTGAATTGGGAAATAAGGAGGGGAAAAAAAAAAAAAAAGCAGAAAAAAAAAAAAAAAAAAAATTAAGGAGCATTCAGAAGTATTGATTTCAAAGGAAAATTTTGGGGGAAAAAGGATTGTGGGATTTATTCAGGATTTTCATATATATTTAGTTTTCCAACTCAGGCTTTTCTGTTTGGCCTGGTTCCATAAGATAATTTTTTTGTTTTTGGTTTCCCATTATTTCTTGGAAAGGACAGGGAAAATATGTATACTTTTTTAAACTTAATTTGGATTTTTCCTTAAATTATTTATTATTTTTACAGAATGGTGGGGGGAGGGTTTTGTCAGTTTTTTCAGAGGTGTTCCCACTTTATTCCTTTCTTTAAATCTTAAGAGGTAAAAAAATGGCTCCTTGTTTTTTTAGTTTATTTAAGGCAAAAATATTTTTGGGTATGTTTCTAAAAAAGTTTCAATTTTAATTATTCCAATTAACCCAAAAGAAAAAGCTGGGTCCCAGAAAAAATATCTCAGTGTCAACAAAAACCTTCTTGGCAAAAAACGCGCAGGTTTTTGGGGCGGGGCGGGGGCAAGGGGGAAGGTCCGCTTACAATGTAGGAAGAAAACTTCCCCCCCATGCGCTTTCTTAGTTGCGGTTTTTTTTGCTGCTTTGTAATTTGCCGTATCCCTTGCAAGTGGGACCACCCAACAGGGGGGGTTTGTTTTTGAATGGGCTGTTCAATGTGGGGAAACCCGGTGCCGGAAAAAAGGGTCTTTTTGAATGTTCGCCAGGGTAAAATTTTTTTTTTTTTTTTTTTTTTCCATTTGAAGGGGAAAAACCAATCAGTTAAAAAAAAAAATCTTTTGGGGAAAATCTATAGGAAAAATGGGGAAAAAAAAGGCTTTCAAAAATTTGAAAAAAAAAAATTCTTATTTAAGGCAATTGTTTAACAAATTCCACACCACAATTGCAGTTTAGATGAGAATTATGCATTTAGAAGGCAATGTTCAGTAAAAAAAAAGTCGCAACACACACCAGTCTCCCACTAATTGGAGAATTTAGATTGGTAGGATTGCACCAGCACAAACGCACCAAAAAAAAAAAAAAAAGGGAAGAAAAAAAAACCTGGGTGGTTTGCGCTATTTTAGAAAAGGGGAAATGTTTGTAAATTTTTTCCTTTTTTAGGGTGTATGGCAAGGCAAGGGAATTTTGCTTGGAGTAGGAAAATTGCTTTAGTTGTAGTTAGGGAGTATATTAGTTATTCATGTTTAAATTTTTTATTTAATTTTTAATTTTATTTTATTTTTTATTTATGTAAAATTTGATTTATTTTAATTTTTTTATTTTTTATTTTTTTAGTATTGGAAAAGTTTTCAATTTATTAAATTGTCGGTGGTTTGATTGCATTTATTACAAAGTTTCATATATTCTGGTGATCCATGATTATTTTAGATGATTCTAATGTATTTCTAAATTTTTTGCTTACAAAAAAACATTATCTCGGGCCTTTAAGACTTGGTTCCACCGTGTTTAGTTTGAGTTTGCCTGTTTTCGTTTTTTCTTCCCTGAGTTACTTTGTACTTTTTTATGTTTTTTGATTTTGATTTCTTGGGTTCTTTAATTAATTAAATTTTTATTTTGCTATTTATAAGGAATTTTTGTTTGGATTTTTGATTTTTTTAAAGGTTTTAAAAAGTTTATATCTTTTTTATTTAATTCTATTTATTTAAAACTTTTTTTTTTTAAAAAAAAAAAACTTAAAACTTAAGGTTGTTTGATTTGTGGGGGGACAGATGATAGTAAACCCCCCCCCCCCCCAAAGTGGTTTTGAGGGAAAAAAACTTTGAAAAAATTGTGTTGGCCAAAAAATAAAAAAAAACAACACCCAGTAAATGGAAAAATCTTAAAGGGACTGGAATCTTGCCCCCGCCAGAGGAAACAACAGCAAAGAAGTATAACCACGCCACTTTCCCTTTCAGGAAGGGGACGGGGTTTTACGTTGCCACGGGATGGTGGGATGGGGGGACATCAATTCCAAACCTGTTTTCTGGGGTTTGGCAAGTTTCTTTTATTTTGTTTACATTTTTGGGTGAAATTATATTAGCAAAAAATCCTGTATATGTATAAAAAAAGATTCAAAGGGGAAAAATTTTAAATTTTGTAACCCTTGGTTTGTATTTGGCCCCCCAAGTGGATATTTGTGTGTGGATTATATTGGTCACTGGATTTGAAAAAATCTTGCCAGATATTGGTTTTTGGCATATATTAAAAAATGCCCAAATGGCTTTGGATGGGGACATAAAAAAACTTGTGTTAATTTCTAAATCAGGGTTTGGTCAATGGGTATTTTTCCCTCCCCTCCAATTTTTAATATGATAAGTATAGTTCCTAGTTGTATGGGGTTTTTTTCACTCTGGGGGCATTGAGTGATAGCAGGGGACTCGCCTTTTTTTCAGCGGGCGGAAAGGGTCAGCTAGTTTTGGAAGGTTGGCCGGTTTTTGCATGAGATGGAAAAAAAAAAAAACAATCATTTCAATTTTCATGTCCAAGGAAAAACATCCAAAAGCAGAGGGGAAAAAAAATAAAATCAATTTTGGGAGTTCACTCATATTTTTTTCCCGCCAAAAAAAGCATCTGAGTCAATTTTCTTTCATTTTCCTTGAATTTATCAACCTTCGAAGGCATCTGGGGTTTCGCCTTTTTTTCCACGGAAGTCAAAAGCCGCCAAGAGGAAAAGGAGGCACAGGATTTTTGCCACCCATTTTTTGTCCCTTAGGTGGCCAAGTGATTTTAAGGAAAGGGGTGATGGATTAAGGCTTAGGGGGGGGGGGGGGAACTTAAAAAAAAAAAAAACATTTGAGGAGCCCATGGAATAGGGGACGGTTTTGTTAGGGGAAGGAAAAAAAAAAAAACTTAAGAAATCTTAAAACTTTATTTTGGGTATATTTATAATATTATGTATAAAGGTATAATTGTTATTTTATTAACAGGGGACTTGTCTTTTTTTACTTTTGAGGTTTTGTGGATTTAAAATGCTTTTTTCTAGTTAAATTTCTTAAAACTGAAAGGAAATTCTTAAAGGGTCCAGAGATTGACTTAAGAAATGTTCAGGAAAAATTGGGGGGGGGGGGATATATTTTTTTTTTTTAAAAGCTATTAATTTTTTTATAATTTTTTGAAGTTTTGAAAGGCCCCCAAAAAAAACTTCTGTGGGTTTTTAAAAAAAGTAGGTTTGATAAAAAAATTAAAATTGAGTTTGGAAGTAGTATTGCATATATAAAAATTAACATAATTAATAATATATTTATTGTAAATATTATCCCCCCCCCCCCCCCCCCACCACAATTATTTTATGCATAATTTTAATATAATATATATAATTATACATATTAAAATATATATATTTTATATATATATATGTTATTAAATATTATATAATGTATATATATATATTATTAAATATATTAATTAATAATATATAACATAAATTATTAAAACAATAATTTATATAAACATATATATACCAATATATTATACATATATATATAAACATTAATTAAATTATTTAACATATAACTATTTAACACATTATATATATATATATATATATAATATATTATATATATTATATATAATTTTATACCCATATAACAATATATTATAATACATATACCAAATATATATTTATATAATTAAGATTATAATTATAGTTTAATAATATATCATAAGTTATATAATATATATTATAAATTAGTATTATATATATTGGTAATGTATAGATATTATAAATATAATTATATTTAATATCTATAATTATATTATATATTGATTATATATATAATTATTATTATGGTATTATATAAATGTATGTATATATAAATAAATTATATATATATTATATATATATAAAATTTATATATATAATATATATTATATAATATATAATGTAAATATATATATAAAAATATATAATAATAAAATTAATATATAATATATATGGTTATATATATATATATAACTATTATATGTATAATATATAATTATAAAATATAATAATATTATATAATGAATATATATAATATATGTTTATATGTATATAAATATAATTTTATATATAAATAATAATATTTGTATTTACGTAATATAAATATATTTGTTATAAATTAAATATATTATAATATTTAATATATATTGGGTATGGGTAATATAATATTTATAAATATATAATTATAATTCATAATATAATAATATTATATTATATATATATATATATATTATAATAATATTTTAATATATAATTTTATAAATATATAATACTTAAAATAAATATAACTATTATATATATAAAAAATATATATGATTATTTTGTATTATGTATATTGGTTATATTGTATATGTATTTTTATGTATTATGGATAATGTATATATATTAATAACTATTAATTAATATATATTATAATATATTAAATGATAATATAATATATATACATTATTTTTACATATTACATATATACCATATTTACATATTTTTTACAATATATACATTAATTAAACAATATAATATATAATATATTATAGTATGTTATATGTAAAATGGTATAATTGTTATATTATAATATATATATTATATATATAATATTATAATTTTTTTTGCATGTTTGTTTTAAAAAAAAAATATTATATGAATAATTTTGCATGTTATGTATTGTTATTATATTTATATAAATATGTTATGGGGGTTATGGATTTGAATATATTAATTTTGTGGGGTGGTATGTAGAGATTAATTATATTATATATGGGCAGTAAACATATGTTAATTTTTAAAAAAAAAAAAAATATGGTAATATATATATGTTATTAAAAATAAACAAAAAAAAAAAAAAAAAAATATATTAAATTAATGTATGAAATTAATAATATAATATTTTTTTTTTTTTGTAATTTTAATCACATTTTATTTATACATAACCACTTTAATTTTTTTTTTTTTAAATATTGACATAATTTTTAACGCAATAGTATTAAATATTTTAATAAATCTTTTATTTTTTACCATTTACCAAACCCACATTATAATATTCATCCATACAAACCACCCAAACATTATTATTATATTATAACATAACATACATTTTGCATTATCATTAAATTTAAAAAAAACAAAAAAAAACATGGCAATTTTTATATAAATATTATTATTAAATTATAAATATAATATATTGCATATTAACATATACCATAACCATATATAATATTTTTATTATATATATATATGGATATAAATTGTAATATATTGGTATATGTATAATTGTATAAATGTATATGGTATTTATGTAATATTATTATATAATATTAATATATATATATAATATTATTAATATATAATAAGAAATATATAACAAATTATACATTATAACATAATACATATTTTAACATAGAAACATTATTTTACAATACAATATTACATAATAATTATGTTTATTTTTACAAATTATAATATTATAATTATAATATATAGTTATTATTGGGTCTAACCCTTTAATATATTATTTATTTATTACATATTATAATAAATATAAATATATATAAATAATATTATTATTTTTATGTGTATTAACCAATTATTATATAATTTTAAATGTATTAAATTAGATAATATTATTATGTTTTATTACATTTTTTATATTATATATATATGTTATAAACATATATCATATTATATAAATATATTAAATAATATATATAAATATTAATATTATAATAATATATATTTTAAATATATATTATATAATATAAAAAATATTATATATACATAAACATTATAATATTATATATATTATTATAATATGTAATACATTATATATATATGAAACGTAAACATATTATAATTATAATATAAAAAATTATATTAATATACCATAATAAACCATATATATTATATATTTACATATATATATATTATAAAAAATAATATTATTATTTTAAACATATTAACCATTAATATTATAAGATATATATTTTTATATAACAATAATAATTATAACTATATATTATATATTATATTAAATATATACAATTTATATATATTATATATATATATATATATATTTATATATACCATTATTATATATATATTATAAAATAATAATATAAATAATTTTTAATAATTAATTATATATATATAACATATAAATTATATTATATTAAGATATAGATATATATTAATATTTATATATATATAATACCAATCATATAATTAATATAATATATATATAACAATTAATATATAATATAACATAATTAACTTTATATATATATAATTTATAAATATAATATTTATAATATGTTATATGTCATATATATTATGTTATACTTGTTATTTATATATATAATATTATTATATAAATAAATAATAAATATAATATTATAATATATATGGTGGTATTTATAATTAATGTATTATTATATGTATTATATATTAGTATTTATATATGTATATTATATTGGTATAAATAATATGTTATATATATGGGTTATATTTAATATATTTAATATATTATATAAATATAATAGATATAATTTTATTATATATAATTATATTAATATATATATAAAATATTTTAATTATATGGGTAATATATATAATAATATATAATGTTATTATTTCGCATAAATTATTGGTGTAAATTTATTACAAAATTAAATAATATTATATAAATTATGTATAATATTGCCAAAGGATGTACTTTTTTTACTTTCTTCAAATTTATTTATTCAAAAAAAAAAAAAACTACTTAAAAAAAAACAACAGAAAAAGTTTTGGGGGGGGCTTCACTCAAAATAAAAATTATAAAAATAAAATTAGCTAAAAAAAAAAAAATATAGTCAAAAAAATTCTTGGGGAAAAAAACACTTAGTCATCTCTGACTTTAAAAGGATTCTTCAGTTTAAAGGGAATTTACTAAGAAAAAAAAAAAAAAAAAAAAAAGCATTTATCACAAAAAAAAAAAAAACTCAAAAACAAAATAAAAAAAAAAAAAAAGGTCCTGTTAAATAAAATAAAAACAATATACCATTACAATAATTAAAAAATATACCCAAAAAAAATAAAAAAATTAGGATTTTCTAGTTTTGCCTCTTAACCAAAAAAAAAAAAAACGTCCTAATCCCATTGGGGCTCTTCCAAAAATGTTAAAGGGTTTCTTTAAGCTTATCAAATTTCTTATAAAATCAATTGGGCAACTAAGGGACCAAAAAAAACAACAAGGGGTTTTTTATTGGGCCAAAAATTTGTTGTTTGGCCCTCTTCCTCTGCGGGCTGACTCGGGTTGGGAAAGGCTTGAACCCCAGGGGGGGATTTGCCTCGAAAAGGTGATATTCAGGGAAAATGAAAAAAGATTGTGCCCCCCTCCCAAGGGATGGGCTTTGCGGGGGGGAAAAAAAAATATGGGATTGAAAAAAAAACCCAATGGATGAAATTCTACTGCTTTGGGGATGTTCCCCTGAGATTGATGTTGTTTTTCTTTCTCATTTGGCCAAAAAACGGGCCAAAAACCCTCCTAAGGCTTTACCTCCCGCCGCTGGAAAAAAAAAAGGGCGAGGTCTTGGCTAAATCACTCAAATTGGCCCAAAGGAGGGACAAAAAAAAACATACACTAGGAAAAAAAAAAAAAAAAAAAACTATACTTTATCATATTAAAAAAAATGGGAGGGGGGAGGGGAATTTACCATGGGGGACCACTGATAGAAAAACAAAAAAGGTACAAAAGTTTAAATTGTGCATCAAAAAAAAGCATTGCTTTATTATTTTTGGCAATCCATATTCTTCAAACAGATCATCAGTGAACATATTAAATCCCACCACAAAAAATATTCCACTGGGGGCCTATTTCACAAAAGGGGTAACCAAATAAAATTCTGATTCTTTTATACAAATATTAAACAGATTGCTAATATATTCACCAAAAAAAACAATGTTTACAGAAATAAAAAAAAAAGAATGCCCAAAAACCAGAAAAAACAGGTTGGATTTAGAATGGTCCCCCCAACCCAACCCCCCACGGTGGGGCACGTACCCCGGTTCTTCTGGAAAAAAAGGGGGAAGCAACCTCCTTTGCTGTACTTTCTGGCGGGGGGGGGGTCGGCAGAATTTCCAGCTAAGGGGATTTCATTAACTGGGGTTGGTTTATTTTGGGGGCCCAAAAAAAAAAAAAACAAATTTTTCACTTTGTTTCCTCAAAAAAAAAAAAAAAAAACCCCTTTGTTTTTCAAAATCAATCTGCCACAAATCCAAAAAAAAATTTTTATTTAAAAAAAAAAAAAAAAAAGTTAAAAAATAAAAAAAAAAAAAAAAAAAAAAGTAATACTGATAAAAAAAAAAACCAAAAAACAAAAAAAAATCCCCAAAAAAAAAACTAAAAAAAAAAAAAAAAAACACGGTAAAAAACCCCCAAAGTCAAAAGCGAGAAAATTTAAAACCCCAAAAAAATAGAAAAAAAAACCAAAAAGAATAAAACTAAAAAAAAAAAAAATCAGGGAAAATCCAGAAAAAAAATTTTTGGGAAAAAAAAAAAAAAAAAAAAATAAAAAAAAAAAAAAAAAAATCATAAAATAAAAAAAAAAAAAAAATAAAAATAAAAAAAAAAAAAAATTAAAAATGAATTTTAAAAATACCTACAAAAAAAACAAAAAAAGCAATTTTTACATCAGAAATTCTTGTTTGGCATACACCTAAAGGAAAAAAAACCCCCAAATTTTCTTCAAAAAAATAGAAACCAGGTTTTTTTTGTTTTTTTTTGGTGCGTTGTGCTGGTGAAATTTTAAAAATTTTTAAAAATCTCCAATTAGGGGGGGGGGGGGGGGGGGGGGGGACTGTTGTTTGGTTTTTTTTTACAAAAAAAAAACAGCTCTAAGCATAAAAAATCTATTTCCCAAAATGGGTGATGTAACAAGGGGCTTAAATAGATTTCAAATTTTTTTTAGTTTTTCATTTTTCTATGATTCCAGATTTTTAACTTGAATTTTTTTTCCATAAAAAAAAAAAAAAAAAAAAAAAAAAAAAAAAAATTCGGGGCAAACATCAAGACCCTTTCGGACGGGTCACATGAAAACAGCCATCAAAAAAAAAAAACTGGTGTGGTCTGGCGGGATACGGCAATCCCAAGCAGGAAAAACGCACTAGAGCGCATGGAGCAGGAAAGTTTTTGCTTTTACATGTAGGCGGGAACTCCCTGCCCCCCCCAGCATTTTGCGCGTTGCGGGGGAAGTTTTTTTGACACTGAGATATTTCTGGTACCCAGCTTCTTTGGGTTAATGAAATAATACATGAAAATTTTTTAGAAACAAAACCAAAATTTCCTTAAAATAAACTACCAGGAAAAAGGCCATTTTTTACCTTCAAAAGATAAAAGAAAAGGATAAAAGTGCACTGAAAAACCTGACAAACTCCACTCTGAAAAAAAAAAAATTAATAATTTAGGGGAAAATCAATAAGTAAAATTACATAATTTCTGTTTTCAGAAAAAATTTTGGGAAAAAAAAAACAAAAAAAAAAAAATATCTTATGACAGCACGGAGAAGGCATGAGTGGAAAAAAAACTTTTTTATTATATAAAATTTCCTGATAACCCAAAACATCTTCCCAATTTTCTGGAATCAATCGCGGATTTGCTCATTATTTTTTTTCTTTTTTCTCTATTTTTTTCAAAAAAGGTCTACTTTTATAAAAAAATTAATCATATTAAAAAAATTGATTTATCCAATAATGTACAAAAAAATAACCAATAAAAAAAAAAATTTTTTAAGGTACTATATAAAAAAATTAGGTTAATGATCAATTTAATCAATATATACCCCCCCCATATTTTCCCTTCACTAAGAAGACGGTAAAGGGGACCTTGTCAGCAAAAAAATATCAATCTAACAATAAGAAAATAAAGTGGGGAAAAAATCCAAAACAACTCTTAGCCCCCCATCAATATATGCAGAAGTTACTAATTATTACAATTATACATACCGGTAATTCCCTATTACCAGACAAAAAAGGGCCCACTTCACCTCCTGTTTGCCATGGGATGGAAAAAAAAACGGGAGCCTGTGTTAAACTTAGAGTAGAAGGAGGGTCATCTGTGGGGGCCATCCAGGTTTACCCCCCTTCACTGTGCTAATTGCTCGATGGTCCAGTAAAAAAATTCCTTGGCATATACAGCATGTGGGCTGGGAAAAAAAAAAAAAAAATTTCTTAGGTAGGGTTTTCAGGTTGTTGTGTTACCACCAGTGCTTAACCACCCCACCCACCACCAACCCCCCCACACACACAAAATTTATACCATCCACCCATATCTCCTCCATATTTTTTATGCTTTAACCCACTGTAAAAAGAATCAAAAAAACAGAAATTAGAAATTTCAGTAAAATGTTTAAAGGGGGGGAAAACAGGGAAATTTTGGGGACTTGCTATTGGTGTAATGAATTATTTTTACCTATCCCAAAACTTAGGGGTGATTTTATACCCCACTGTCTAACAGCCACTAGTTTAAGAAATATTCCCAGTAATTTCACTGAATATTCCTTGCTCCCCTTCCTTTCTGATTTTTATTCATATAAAATGAAAGTCAATTTGTCAATATTATTTAATTTTTTTTTTTAAAAAATAAAATTCATTATTTTCAAAATATATTGCTGCATTTCTTTCACAACCTTCTGCATTTATTTTTTTTTTTCCTCCTAAAACCTGTTAAAAAAATTGTTTCAAAATTTTGGGAAATAAAAAAAACCCCCTTTTATTTTTTCCCAAAAATTTAACCCAAAAATTTAAAAATTTTTAAAAAAAAAAAATTTTTTAAAAATTTTTTTTTTTTTTCCCCCCAAAAATTTAATTTTTTTTTACAATTTTTTTTTGGGTTTTTTTAAAAACCCTTTTTTTTTTAAAAAAAACTTTTTCCAATTTTTTCCCTTTTCCCCCAAAAAACAAAAAAAAATTTAAAAAAAAATTTTTTTGGGGGGGGTTTTTTAAAAAAATTTTTTCGAAAAAAAAAATTCCCTTAAAAAAAAATTTTCTTTTTCTCCCAAATAAAAAAAAAAAAATTTTTTTTTTAAAAATTCCCAAAAAAAAAAATTAAGTTTTTTTAAAAAAAAAATTAATTAAAAAAAATTTAAATTCCAACAAAAAAAAAAAAGGGGTTTTCCCCTTAAAAAAAAAAGGGGGGAAAAACCAAAAAAAAAATTTTTTTTGGGGGGGGAAAATAAAAAAATTTTTTAAAAGCCCCCCAAAAAAAAAACCTTCCCCCGGAAAACCCCCCCCCCAAAAAAGGTTTTAAAAACAATTTCTTTTTTTTTAAAAAAAGGGGGTTTTTTTTTATTCAAAAAAACCCTTTCCCCCTTTTCCCCTTTTTTTTTTTTTTTTTTTTTTTAAAAAAGGGGGGGCCATTTTTTTTTCCGTTTTTTTTTTTTCGAAAAAAAATTTTTTATGGCCTTTTTTTTTTTTTTTTTTTAAAAAAAACCAAAAAAAAAATTCATTTTCCCCCTAAAAAAAAAAAATTTAACAAAATTTTTTTTTTTTTTTTAAAAAAAAAAAAATTTAAAATTTTTTGGGGGAAAATTTTAAAAAAAAAAAAAAACCTAAAAAAAAAAAAAAAAAAAAAACCCCAAACCAAAAAAATTTCCTTTTAAAAACTCCCCAAAAAAAAAAAAAAACCCCAAAAAAGGGGACAAAAAACCCCATTTTTTTCCCCAAAGAAAAATTTTTTTTTTTTTTTTTTTTTTTTTTCCACAAAATTTTTTAACGCCCCCCATTTAATTTTTAAAAACCGGGGTCATTAAAAAATGATTATAATAAAAAAATTTTTTTAAATCCGTATTTCCCAATAAAAAAAACTTTTGTCATTATCATTATTTATAATTATCATTTTTATCAAATCATCATTATTCCATCAAATAACAAATTTCAAAATTATTTCATCAAAATTCAATCATTATTCAATCAAATTTCTTTCATTATTAAATCCAAAAATTCATCATCATCATCAACCCCATCATAAAATTTTCATCATCATCATCATCATCATCCAATAAAATCCATTCCATCATCTTTCACCCCACCACCAACCCCAAATATAAAAATTACCCATAATAACATTTTACCTTTTTTGACATTATTTCCACTTTGCCTCTTCAGAAAATTTTTTTAATGAAGATTATTTTTTTCTTGCTGTTTCTTTTCCCATCGGCGAAATCAAACCTTTTTCCCTTTTTTAATCCTGGGATCAACATTTAAATCAACAATATAGGGCCCCAAACCAAAAAAAAAAAATCAAATTTACACAAAAAAAAGCCATTTCACAAAACTAGGGTCTTCTCTTTTCCTCCAATATGTGTCAAGCATTTGTAAAAAAACCATCCCTTTTTTCTTTTTTAAACGGGGCTCGAAGGGAGCCTTTGTCCTCAAAATCAATTTTTTATTTTTAGGCTCATCCCAAACAAAAACCAGTTTTTTGGAAAATTTGTATTTTTCTCATTGTCTACCAACCTTTCTGGGCTGAAAGAAAAAAAAAAAAAATTGTTGATATTTTAAAATTTTCTTAAAACATCTTCAAGGAGATTAAAAACCCCCTAAACCCAAAAAAAACTGAAAGCCCTCTTTTTTTTTTGCCAATCCATAAGAGCACAAAAAAAGCTCATTTTTGCAAAATGAAAAAGGGAAAAAATAAGTTTATCGTAAAACAAATTTATAAAAAACAAATAACAAAATAAAAAATTTTTTTTTCTATCATAAGGGGTTTCATAATAAAATTTCTATGAAAAATATTGATTTAAATAAACAAAAAAAAAATTTAAAAAATTTTAAAAAATTTTTAAA
>NW_023661686.1:0-17180 GCF_015228065.2 Penaeus monodon | reverse complement strand
AAAAAGTTTTTCCCCAATTAAAAAAAATTTCAAAAAATTGGCTGTTGGAGGGAGATTTCCCCAGCTCGACAAGTGATAACATTAAAAATTGAAGTTTGTGATACTCCTCACCTTTTCTGTTTGGGAAATTTGCCTAGTTTTTTTGGACATTGTTAAAAGGGATGTTTTGTTGAGTTTTGGGATGGGGGGGGGGGGTAAAAAAAATTGATCCCCTTTTCGGGCTAAAAAAATACTCAAAAGATATCTAGAGGTAAAAGTATTGAGGAAGAGGAGCATTTCGAAAAATACTGGGAAAGGTGGGGGGACAAAAATGAATAGTAGTATAAGGGAGAAGAAAAGACTGGAGATGGGATGTGCGTGATATTGGAGAAATATTAGATAGAGGGTAACCAAACAGATTTGTTATCTAACACTCCCATTATCTTTGATTAGCTTACACCATATTTTCCTATGCAATTACACTATGATCTAACTACCCCCCTTACCGCAAATCGTGCGAATGTAAAATCAGCCAGACTTGGGGATTAAGTGTCTAATTTATATTTAAAACCCATACCCAACTTCTGCAGTTCGTAAAAAAAAAAAAAAAAAATCAAATAAAATCTTTTCGGGGGTTGTTGATCAAATGTACAAATACTTATCTTACGGCTGTTCAGAATAGGGCATTGAAGATTAAAGGTGAGAAAAATTGGAAAAATGGGCAAACAGAAAAAGAGCATTTCAAAGAAATGTCGGGAAGGTTAATGATAAAATACAACAAAATAAATGTGCTAGACATCAAGGTTAAAAAATTTGGGATGTATGTACTAAAAGGTCAAGGGGGTTAATAAGAGGGCCCCTAAATGGCTTGGGGTGGGTTTAACAAGGGTGATTTGATCAAAGTTTTAAAAAGGAATAGTGAATTTTAAAGGTTTATTGTGGGGTAAGGAAAAGTTTAACAAAGGAAAGGGCAGTTTAAGGGTAATAAAATCTATTTCAGAGAATTTGGGGAAAAAACCCGGAAAGGGTTTGGGAAATTTTACATGGGTATAGGGGGAAGGGGAAAGGGATTTTTGGGGGGAATGGTAAAGGGGGGGTTGAGGGGGGGAATGGAAAAGGGGTGGGAATTGTGACGGTAATTAATGTGGGGCAGTTTCCCCGAGTTAGAAGAAAGGGGAGCAAAAAGACTGGACTTTGTGAGGTGTGGGTTTTAGTTTAGTTTTAGTGTTGAATGTTTTCAAGGTTTCTAAAAGTGGATTTGGATGTGCGGTCTGAGAAAAAAAGGTTTTATTATGAGGGGGAAAGAAGATGGTACCGGGGGGTAGGAAAAGAGGTGGGGGTGGGGGAGGAATGGGGTAGGAAATATGGGGGGGAATTTTTAAATTTTTCTCTAGGGGTTAGAGCAAGGAGGGGTGGTGGGTTTGGGGGAGTACTGAAAAAGATTAGGGGAAAGATGGGGTGGAGTGGAGGGGGAAAAATACAGAACATTTTGGGGGAAAGGAGGCAGTAAGGTAGCACTGGATAGTAAAAAAACCTAACACAGACTTGGGTGGGGCCTCCTAAAAAACTCATGGGAGCCCCCACCGGCCACTGTTTTGGCAAAGCTTTTATCCCCATGACCGGTTGGGCACATAGGACTTTGGGGCTATGGACGCAATTTTGGCAGTTTGGCCTGGTCAAAATTCTGACAGTTCGGGGAAGAGGTATTGGGGAGGGATGGGGGCTGTGCGGGAAATTGTTTGCTAGTAATCTATGGGGTTGATATGCTTTGTTTAGGATTCTATTAACTGGTGCAGGAAGGAAGGGATTGAAAAGGGATTAGAGAAATCTATCTCTTTGACGGGGTCAAACAAAATTTCAAAAGGGATAAAAGGGAAGAAGGAACAGTGTTGGTGGTGACTGCAGAAGAGGAGAATAAGGCAGCATGAAGAATAAGGGGGGAAGGGGGTAGTAGATAAAAAAGCTGGGGGGGAAAGAAAAAGTAAGGCTTTTTAATGGGGAGGCTTTTTTCAGGGGTTGAAAAATGACCTCTGGGGTGATTTGGGCATTCAGGGGGGGGGGAGTAGTAGTAGTTTTCAAAACTGGGGTAAAAGGAGAGCCGGGGGTTAAGAACATAGAGAATTTAGACAATGGGATAAGTGAAAAGGTATAACTTTTGGGGGAAGAAACATCACTTCTGGGATCCCCTTTAGGGGAAAAGGCTAACAATTAACGGGTACTGTCCCCATCATTTCCCCAAAGACTGGCAAATCAACATTTTGTCCTTTTTGGAACAGTTCTCACACTTGGAAGTAGATAGAAAGAAGGGGTTGGGAGGGCTAAATAAAACAATTTTGGGGACTGAGGCCCAAAGTGGGGTGATCATAGCCTGGTCCCAGTCCCCATATCCTAGGGGCCCCCCCCCCCGGGAAAAAAATCGGGGGAGGGGTTAAAAAAAAGGTCGTTTTTGGTTTATCCATAAAAAGAAAAGGGAAAAAAGGAAAAGGTGGATGAAGCAGGGGAAGGGACTGTGTTAGAGGGACAAGGGGTGTAGGGGAACATGAGCAGGTTTTTTTAGCATCACTAGAGTGAAGGAAGGGGAGTCGAAGACGAATGTAGGTAGTATTTTTTAATGTATCCAGAGTTTGAAAGGGAGTTGATTGGGGAGGTCTGAGAAATGAAGGTTCAAAAGGGAGAGCAAGGGAACTGCGCGGGGTAAAGGGAAGGGGTATAATAGGAAGGATTGGTAGATGAAGCGGAAGTTTAATTTTTGTACACCCCCTCTCTGGTTCAATCTAGAACAAGTAATTTGGGGGGGGGGTTAAAATTTGGGGAAATGTAAGGGGAAAGAGGAAGAGGAACGAAATTTAGAAATTTTTAAAGGGGAATAGGACAATAAAAAGGGACAGCTTTGGGAATGGTACAGGGAAACCTGGGCCTTTGGGAAATCCGGGATATTACCTCAAAACACTAACTTGTGGGTACGGTCCCCCCGATGAAGTTTTTATTTATTCATTTTTTATTAATATTTTCTGCCTAAACATCTAAGGTCTTATGGCATATTCAAAATATGTGAGGGGGGGGGGCTTGGGGTAAAAACCCCCGGGAAGGTTTTGGTTCAAAAAGGTTGTTTATAAATTTCCAGAATTTTTAAGGAAAAAACAATATGCCGGTAAAGCTTACAATAAAGTATTGTAGAAAAAATAGAAAAAACGATGATAAAATGATTTGGGTAAGTGGACAGCGGGAAAAAAAAAAATTTGGGTGAGGGCTGAAGAAAAAGGTAGGGGCGATCCCTTTTTTGGGACCTTAACCCTGCCCCCTACTCCTTTTTTTTAAAAAAAAAAAAAAAAAAAAAGGTAAAGCGATTTTAATCAATTATTTTTTTTTAAAAATTTTCTACTTCATAAACCGGGGGTCATTGGGGCATATTAAATTTTTTTGTACTGAAGATTAAAATTTTAAACCTTTAAAAATTATTTTATTTCAAAAAACTTACTTTTATTTGAAACTATGAAAACATAAACAGAATCTAATCCTCATATATTTTTAAAAATACTGGTTCTTTGTAAATATCTAGTCCGCTTTTCCTTAATGCTATGGCATCTAGGGCAATAGCAGGGGGGATCCAGACATGAGCCATCTGTGTGTAAAATTTTAGTGCCTTTTGGGGTTCTTGTTAGCACTCCCCATACTTCTCTGGCCCCAGGTCATCTTTAAAAATTCTTAGCTTTTAGGGTTTATTTTCCTTGTTTTTTCCATTTGTCTTTTAACCCAAAGTCATGGTTTTTTGTACTGTCCCCTTTTAGATTTTAGTGAGTTTTTTCTACATACTCAGTTACTCGCCCGCATTGGCCCCAGTGACCGATCCGATTTTCCCATTCTTTGAATTGGGAGGAAAATCATTTCTTTTTAAAACTTTTTTAAAATTGTTATCATTCTTATGAATTTATTATTAATTTTTTAATGTTTTAAAAAACATCAAAACTAAAAAGAAAGAAGCTTTCAAAAATGAGGAAAGCGAAAAAATGAATAGGGAAACAAAAGCCGCTCCCCGGCTAAGCCTCATTGAGTCATCTATGTGTAAAGACAAAATAAAAATTTTATTACTGGATTGTATCTTGCCACTCGAACACTGTTTAAAGATTCTTTATCTGGGGCTTCAGTTTATTTTGAAGGGAAATCAAAGGCAGTGGGGGAAGGGAAGCGCACTTTGGCTTTTTTACCTGCTAATTTTATTTGCAAGAGTGAATTAATTGGACCCCGCACAGGATATCTTTTCATGATGATACAAATGTGCCAAACCACATTTCTCTTTACTACTGGGGGGGAGTAGTTTAAACTTTCAACGCTTGTAAGCCCGCTAAGTCAGAGAAAATTTACAACTATCAATTTCAATGTTTTCACTGACTGCATCTGTAGTAAATTCATGCGTGGGGAGATTTCCCCAAAATTTCTCCTCGTTTGCTAATTGGGAGCATATATTCCACTTTCGGGTTTTTTAAATCATTTGTAATTATTGTTAAGGTTCTCTATTAGTTTGAATCTGAATTTCCACCTCCCCCAAAAATTTTAGACATAGGCCCTGTAAAATTCATTATGGGAATTTTATCAAATTTTCACCCGGGTTTAGCACATGGGGCTTGGGAAAAAAGGTAATAAGGTTGCTCAACAACCCCAAAACTTTCAGGGGGGGGGGTGTATTCAAACAGGGGGGGCCCCACCAATATAACTTAAGGTCATGTCATGGAAAGTATAAATAGGAGAAAGGGAAAAATGAAAGTGGTCACTATAGGAAAGTTCTAAAAACTGACCAGTGGAAATCTAAAAAGAAAAAAGGGGGCATAGAGAGAGGTCAAAGCATGAAAAGTTGCGTGCGTTATCAAAGTGTTGGGGCGATCTGAATTTTGAATGTGGTCGCTGTGGGGGAGAGGAAGCGCTCTAGAATCGGCCTCGGATTTGTGTAGAATCACCCCATGAGTGTGGCGGGAGTTAAAAAAACACCAACTATAGGAAAGGGGGTTGATTTTGAATTAGATTTTCAAAAGCAAAAAAGTCAATGTGGTGGGAAGGGGGGAATAGACTGAAAAACACTGATCCCAAAGTAAGAAGATCGGGTAACTGTGCAAGGGGCATTTGGTTTTTAAAGGGGGTTGACTAAAGGGGTCTTCCGATTGTAAGTTGGATGAGACTAAAGGGAATTGGGGGAAAAACAAAAAAAATTAATTGGGGGGTTGGTATTGGAGGGTGTGAAGAAAGGTCTCTTTAAGGCATAAAATGATGGGGTTTTAAGAGGGAAAAGGATATACGAAGGGCAGGTCTTGGGGAGCGGGAAAACCCCAAATTCCAATAAAGGGGTTATACTTTTCTGATAGATTTTATTTCGTGTTGGGGAAATTTAGGGGGAAGCGCTAAAGGGTGGGGTAAGCACCGAGAGGTCTGAGATGGGAGGAGGGGGTGGGATTGGGGTTCTACTAGGAGGGGGATTTTGGAATTGGGGGGTCTGGGAAGGGATCTTGTGACATAAGGGGTTCACGTGTGCATCCGGAGGGGGTGGGAAGGGGTAGAGGGGGGGTGGGGGGGGTTAATTTGGGCGGGGTTGGGGGCGGGAGATGGGCTTTTTGGGTGGGGGGAGGGTTTTGGTGAGGGGGAATTGTTAGGAGGGGGTGGATATCACGTTATTGGGTGTGGAAAGGGGCAGGGGTTGTAAGATTTGGGGGTTGAGTTGTCGGGTTTTTATTAGTAAAACTTATATTTTCAATAGTTTCTTCTGAGGAGTTGGATGGGGGTTTTTGGGGGGTAAAAATTTCTTGTGAGGGGGGAAAAGGGCTGGTGTCTCAAAAATAGGAGCAAAAGGAAGGTGGAGGTGTTGTGTGGTAGGGGAAGAGGTGGAAAATTTTTTCGCCTGTTTGGTAGTGCGAGTAGGGAGAGGGAGGTGTTGGGGTTGTAGTGGTGATTGAAATATCTGTATAAGATTGGGTGTCTGGGTTTAGGGTGGGAAAAAAATTTGACTGGGAAGGTAGGGGTAGAAAGGGGGGGGTTGATGGAGGGGGGGGTTTGATGTAGGGGGGGGGGGTTTTGGAGAATTGGTAGAATGCAGTATTATGGGTAGGAGTAAAAGAGAAAACCCCGTCGCGTGCTTCTTGTCTGGCTTTACAGTGTAGTCCAAGTTTGAATCTGGAGTTGCTACCTCAGACTCAAATTTGAGGTGGGACGCCCTATAAATACATTTTGGGGGCCGAAAGTTGCCATGTGTGTGATTGTGCAGGGCAGTTAGATCGGGTATGGCCCGGGTTTGGGGACATAGTGGGCATCTGGGTGGGAAAGGCAATGTTTGGGGTGGGGGTCCCAACGCCAACAGTTTTTACTCTGGAGGAGGTTGGTAAAGGGCGAACAGGGGGGGGATTCTCCTTCTATGTAGACGTTAAAAGGGGTCATCTCAAACTAAAGGTATTTTGGGATGTTGTAGGTTCTTTCGATGACCTCTGGGGGGAATGGGTAGCTTGCACTGGTTGCATCATAGTCATGAGACAGGCAAATAGATCTTTTTCCCAATCTGACCAATCTTTGTCTAGATTGGGGCCTTCGCTGGGGGATTGAAACTGTTTGGTGCAATATTGAGGGGTTTGGGTGGGGGTTTTTGCAAAGGGTGGGGGGTTTCCATATAGGGCTTTATTTTGTTAATGCTATTTTTTCTTGGTTTTCGGTGTTACCGGACAAGACGGGGGCCGGGCGGGTCGGGTACGGGAAAAGACTTTTCCTACTTTTTTTTTGGAGACATTGTTGGGAAAGAAGGGGGTTGTCAAGTAGGGAGCTGTGGGAGGAATAAAAGAAAAAACGTCCCTTTGGCTGCACGAAGAGGGTATTCAAATTGTTTTGTAGAATAGGGGGTAGTAAAGGGCGGGGGGGGTGAAAGAAGATGGGTAAAAGTTGAGGGAGGTAGTGTTATGGGGAGGTGGGAAATAAGGCTGTAAGGTATTAATAAGGGAGGATGGGGTGGTTGATGTTGGAGGTTGTGGGGGTAGAGGTGTTGAAGTTGAGCTTGCTGGGAGAGTGGAAATGTTCCTTAAGGGTTGTACTAGTAGGTATTGATGAGGGGGTAGTTATTGCAGTGGTCAAAGGAGAGCCTGGGGTCAGGGAATCGGGTGGGTTTACATTGTTGGGGCTATTTGATAAAGGGGCAAGCCTCATTGCCCCTAATAGTGGGGATAAGTTTTCATTACTGGCCATGGTAAGCCTGGATTATGTTGGGGATAAAAACAGTCCACCCTCAGGGTCCCCTTGAGGGGTAAGGGCTAGATAACAAAATCAGGGGAATACCGTGCCCATGGCTCCCTCAGGCCGTTCAGAACTGGCACAAAGTCAGCCTTTCATCCTTTCAGCACGGCTCTCACACCTTAGGAGGTGGATAGGAGAAGGGTTTGGTGAAGGGACAGAAACGAAAGGTGGGAAGGAAAATAAAGACCATGCAAAATTAGTTGAGTCGAGGGCCGAGTCCCAAGGTTGGGGGGTTCCCCATCATTGGGTCCCAGTCTCCGCCTCCTAAGCCCCCCCACGACAACAACGGGCAAGGGATTGGGGGGTAGATAGGCTAATGAAATACTCTGTACCATAGATTTGTATTTAAAAGTTAAAATAAACAAGCTCCACACTCCACTTATAATCTGTAAGAATATCCTTTGGCATTTAATCTTATTGTTATCATTTGATTTGGATTTGTACAAGTAACAATAAGCAAGTCCTCTGTCGTCTCAATCTTCTTCACATCAAGGGGAGTCTCACATACTGCAATGCTCTGCTGCAAATGGAATCCCTGAAAAGAGAATGTCAATACTTTATTAATTAATTCTTAACTACAGCTTTACTTTTTTTTTTTTTTTTTTTTTTTTTTTTACTTACCTCAGAAGGTAAGAGTTCATAGATATCTAGGGTACTTTTAAAGTCCGAAAGTACTGCCAAGTAGAGGTCATCGCCTATGGAAAGCGAGGCTTGGGCAATAGCTCCAAGCGTTGGTAAACTCTCGAATGGAACATAACGAGAATCTATGTACTTGAACACCTGCAGAAGTAAAATATACATCAATACTTTCCATACTCTTACAGATGGCTTAAACAATTTTATACAACTCCATGTTATTCTAAGAAACCAACCCTTACCTGCACTTTTGTATTTAATTTTGTTCCTTGCATTTGAGATTTTGCCGCTTTGTACTGAGTAAGAGTAAAGAATCTTTCCTTGAGATTCTTCTTAGAATTCAGAAGATGCCCGAGGTCACATGTTGACCCATAAATTCTTGAACAAGGGTGAACTGGAAATAGAGTTATATATATATATACATACATCTTCGTTCTAAAATATAACGAGTTGTATATTCCTTTAGCCAATTTACCTTTTTTTTCTGCAGTAGACCAGAGATACAATTGTGATGGGGCCATGAAAGGATCTACAGTATCATTTGCTGCCATCAAATTTGCTACCAAGAGCAACCAACCTTCATCTCCCTGAAATTGATGAACAATTAGGGACCAGAAATATTAAATTCTAAAATTTCATTTAAGTTCAGAATTTAACTTACCAGGGTCAAGTCGAGTGTTGAAGCACTATAGGCAGTATCTAGAGACCAAATCACATCTATGGCATTGTTATTCACTTTAACACACTGACTTTTTGTTGTGAGCAGTATTCACATCTGGAAAAAGGAAAGTAGCTAGTACAACTTGTGATTAGACAAACTTGTTACAAGTGTACACTTAATTAACACCAAGATCTTTAGACGATCCAATTAAATGCTTGTTTTAGATCCTAGACAAAAATCAGCATGGGTATGCTGATGATAATGTAAACTAGTTTTAGTCATGATTATTATGACAGTTCCTATTACACTAGGTGTCAAGTTGTAACCCCATGGGATTAAAGGCATAGCAGCCAAAACCCAGACTTACCAGAAATTGCACCTGCCATCACCATGTAGGTGCCACCACTGGTGGTAAAGGATTTTGCATCTGCAATAATTCCTAGTGCTGATCCCTGTGGCAGGTCCGTTTCCCTATTGTTTAGCAAGATCTTTACAGTACTTGATCCACCATTGGCACAGCTAAAAGGAATTTCAACCAATTAAAAACTAGACCTTATATTAAGTTATCTGTTGTACAGAACTGTTTGATATGTACCCTGCTTATTAGTCCAGTGCCTTCATACCCTTCTGTACTGAAGATGAAAGCAGAGTTTACATCCGTCTCTATCTGGCTCATGTTACCGTTATCATCAACCTGTAAAAGGTTGAAATTACACATTTTTTCCTAAAATCTAGACATTACATTTGTATCTGAAGATTTACCTACTTCATAGAGTGCATATTGCAAAGGGCATCTGCAATCGTAGTCACTGCAATCCCGCACAGCCAATACTGATGAACCTCCAAATGTTCCACAACTCATTTTACCAGAAATGGATATAGCCTTTTCGTTTATTCTTTCACCATAATGGTACGTTTCATACATTCCTGAAATATTTCAGGAATTTTAGATTAATAAAAAAAGGTCATATTGAGGGGAGGAGGGAGAGCTTTACTTACCACAGGAGAGTAGCTTTGTGTCAACATGGATAGTTGACAAAGTCAAGTTTAGGTTCAATAAGCGGTCATTCTCTGCTTTAATGTTTCCTTGTAGGACCGAGGCCTCATAGTCGGTTTCAGAAAGATCATAACCATTTACATTTCCTTGTACCAACATATCTACTTGCGATATTGTTGGCTTCTCGAAGACCTAGAGCAAAAAACTGCTATATTATCCGTTTATAGAGACACCACATTAGGTACTTTCCCCACCCTACTTACCAACTCTTTAGTTAGTTGCTGCCCTGTCTTTCCGGACCACATTATTATTCAAATCCAGAATATTTATTCCATTTACCACAGGGGCCTGCGTTTCACCCACTACATGTAACCCTCCAGAGAAGGTCTTTACTCCTTCTATCTCCTGCTGCATCCTTCCCGATTTAAAGACAATCTCTGACACCATGACTCCGTCTATGGTATCAACATAGAGGTCACCTGCAAATTCAGGAAATTTAGCATACACCCAATTTGAATTTAAGAGTTAAAATTATCCCCCCCCCCCTGAAGATATTACCTTCCACTTTCACTCCATCAAATATAGTAGATGAGCTTAATGTTTCTGTAGCATCTAGTTTGATCCTGTCAGATAGGAGCTGCTCAAGGTTCACATTATCCAACAGCCATCAACCTGTACAATAAGAAGTTAAAGATTAAAACTTTACTATGTAACCCCCCCCCCCCACACACACACACACACACACACACACTTCTGAATTACTACCTGTAGATCTCCACTAATTGAGATGGGAGCTTTGAAGAGGATATTGGCAGCATGTCTATTATGATCCGAGAGCACCACCAAGTTGTCTACAGGTACTCCATCTAGTGATCCTGTAGAATAATTAGAGGCATTATTTCATCTCTTAAGCCATGATATTGTATATACTTCAAACTTTCCAGGGGCCTCACCATCAATAGCAAGTTCGCCAAAAAGAGAGACCACTGTTGAAAGTTTTGTCACCAGTTATCATGTATGGTCCACCCGTCAAGTGGACTGCATGGGTATTCACATCCTTTTACATTCATTGTATTATCAACCCCCTTCAACACCAGATCCGTGCAGGGAAGTTTTTACTTTCAGATTATCAACCGTCAGAACTTTGGTGAAGTCTGTATCACAGTCTATTACCTGCAAGGGAGTGGATTTTAGTGTTCATTCACACATCTTGACCTTCAGTTGTTCCAGAAACTGAATACTTACACTTGCTTCATTGTCCATAACAGTCACAGCATAGAGATGTCTACATAAACGTCATCTAGTGGTGTTTGTTAGAAGATCATTCACAGACAAGTTTGTCATGAACTCTACTGTGCCTGTAGATAAACATTAAGTGGAGAAGGTAATTTAGTCTAATTATGTATATTCTGTTTAGAACAATCTTTCTACTTTTATCCATTAAACTAACCTGTTATTTCTTGGTTGGAAGACTTTGTAACTATCTTATCCAGGAAATGGAAGACATCCATGTGGCTTGTTCCAGCTTTTACTGGACCCTTTGCAGTTGCATCTTTTTTAACTAGAAGATTTGTTACTGCCATGTTGAAGGGCATTACCACATCTCCATTACCATTTTTCCAGATGGTTGAGGTGTTTAACTAGAAAAAAAGTGTTTTATTATACATCTTATAATTAATTACACGAATTTAAGACAAACAAAATCCTGCTTTACAAACCTGAACTACATTGCATCCATCAAGAACTCGAGACTCGGACGTTACATCAGCAATGATTAAGTTATCAGCAAAGTCCACCATGCCAGATACAATACTGCTCTCATCTAGGAGGAGGAGATTTGAGGACAACACTCCATCAATTTCTGCTGCAACCACATTAGCTGTAAAGTAGAAGGTCGTGTACATTACAGGGATGCAGGTAGAGTGCAGTTATACTGCACTCCTTTCCATTATTGATAGCCCTTTAAATTTAAGATCTGGTTACCCAACTCTGCATTCACTCTACATACTAGCCATAACATCCCCATTGATGGTGTACTTGCTGCCAACGTTCTGGTTTGTGCTCTTTGTCAGTATTCTGTCCGATAGTGGAACTACACTAAACCCGTTTAGTGTAGTTGGGTTGAAGTTGCCGGATATAGATACTGGCTTTGTGAAAGTCTTCTTTCCGCCAATTGCACCATTGTAATTTTGTGGCACAACCTGAAATTTATAGTAAAATGTAAAACTCTTGTAGCTTGTGTTTTCTAACACACATTTTAAACTTAAATGCCCTTGCCTTGCTAAGGTAGGTGGTCCAGTCCTTGCTGTTAACCATGGTCAAAGATGGGCTCTGATCAAAGTGAACTCCCTTGTTCACCGTTATTGCCCCCGTTACTGCCTGTGGGGTAGCGAAGTCTTCTTAAGGCTGCGGTCTACAAGATCCGTCACATCAAACACCATCAACAGTTCCACTAAACGAAGAGGTCATTAGCTGCAAGATAAAGCATTTTATCAATGTACCTACAATGTTCCATTTGCCACTTTTGCATTTAAAAAACAGGTCAATAATTCTATTGTCTTGTATACCTTTCGTATTGGACGGTGAACTTCAGGGGCCCAGCAAGTGATGCATCTTTTATTTACCAAGACCAAATCCTCTGTAGCAGATTTCACATCCATTCCATTAAGGCTCTGAACAGTAAGGTCTGCACTAGACAGCTGCAGAGATGTTGCTGTAGCTTTGTCCAAAAATGCAAGACTCCCTGAAAGGATAAATTTGTTAACTACTTGCTAACTGGTGAAAAAAAAAATAAATAAATAAATAAAAAAGCTTAACTCAAACCAGTTTGGGGCAGTGATTGGTCAAGCCGTACCAAGTCGGTCACAACATTCCATCCATTGAGGTCACCATTCAGCACCAAGTCCCCCAATATGATGACCTTACCAAGGTCTAGAAGAAGATTCGTTTTAGTAAAAGTTTGAAGACTTTTTAGTCATAAAACTAAGAATAAAAAAATTACTTACGGTCTCTGCTTCTATGTCTTGATTATCAGATAGAGTTACCAAGTTATCATGTAGTGAAGATACATCCACACCATCTTTTACTTGCCATCTGTTACTTTGAGATGTCCATTTATGGTTACCAATCCCTGTAAAAGTGGAAATTTAATTTCCCCCCCTAAAAAAATTTGGGCCTAGATTTATTACAAATACCATTTACAATATAGCACCATCTTTAATTCAAATTGAAAAGCTCATTAGAAGCAACTAGTGTTTTATCCAAAATTCTTACCTGGAAGGTATAGGCTCCATTGATGGTTTGGGAGCCTGTCACAGACAAAAAGTCTGCCATCTGGTGGTTGTTTATTTTCTTAGCAGTCACATAATCACTGCAATTAAATGCAGCTCAATTAGCTCTTGAAATAACCAAGTTCTATTTTTATTAGCCATATACATAGAGCCTTTACCTAAAAGGGGTAGATACAATCTCTGGCAAGACATCAATTACTTGATCAGTTTCCTTTCTCCAATAACGGTCTTCTATGCCTTTGAGTGCCAATGCATTGATAACTTCAACATCTACATCCTCTGTCACCTGCATGTAGGAAACATTTAGCTTTCCGATACCTTTTTTTTTTTTTTTTTTTTTTAATCACCAAACTCTTTACTTACATGAAGTGGTGCATTAAAGACAACAGCCTTTTCTACGAAGAGGTTTCCATGGTCATCCATCTTATCAAGGCTATAGGGGTCGATGTTATTAATGGTAACAGAATCCAACATCTTTACTCCTTCAGGGCCAGTTACCAACACGTCGTCAGTGAAGGTTAAAGCGCCTAAAAAATAACAACTAGATTAGTTGTTCACCTAACCCTCCCACAACACTAGGCCTTTACTCAGCCAGTGGACTTACCCGATATAGTCTGGTCAGCATCAACAGTCACAACATCTACGCTTAGATTTATTCCACTGATGTTGGAGCAGCCTATAGCTGCTTTAATGTTTGCATTTGTAAAAGGTATAGACACCATTTATTTGGGGGTGGTTATCTTTATCTTTCAATGTTATCCATAACAATACCATTTAGTATTGGGCTGATCAGGTTTCCTGACACATGGAAGTCTTTCTGGTAGGTTACATCACCTGGAAATAGGTTTAAATTACAGTATTTCTTAAGTTCATACTCTTCAGTATATTTACTGAAACTAAAATCTAGTTTTGTTACCAGATAATGTAAAGTCTCCAGAAGTTCTGACAACCATGGTGTTAAGTTCTTTCATGTCGACACTATTGATGTTTTTAACATCAACGTTGCCATCCACATTTTACATCATGTAGAGTAAATGAGCCATCCAGTATTTGGGGCCTGTACACATTAGTGTACAACCAAATGGCTTGAAAGATTTAGATAGGTCGACCTGGAATAAGAATTTTTGTTTATTATAACATTCTATTGTCACCGATAGAATTTAGACAAAATAGTTATCAGTTCTTACTTCATTGAGAAATTGAAACATCTAACTCTTGCAGAATGGTCATGCTATGGAAGGTTTTCTTGTCCATAAAGGTAAAATTGTTTCCTTTAGTCACAATTTTACTAGTGTCTATTCCATTAAGGACTAATGGAGATCCATCACCCTGCTTGCCATGGATGTGGTTTACATGGAATCACTGTAGTGATGATTACCCGTTACTTCTTGTGAAGCAACAGACTTCCTCATGAATTCTGAAATCACGAGATTAAATTAAATTTCCACTTCAGTGGAGCTCCCAATCCAGTCTACTTTCTTTAATTTATTTGTACTTACGGTTGGTAAGCACATCATTAATAGGTGCAGACAAGCCTTGCTCTCTAGTAGAGAAGAGATCCGTTTTCATTGAATGAACGTACATTGAAGACCTTATGTTCTGCTCTATTCCATCAATCATAAATGTGCTAGACATATCCAGCACCGCATATCATTTAACTGAAATTTAAGCCACATTAGTTTTAAAACATAAGCTTCCTCCACATCTTCCATTGCATTACTAACCTTTGTAACCCGTGTGCTATTCGATTCGAATTGTCTGCAGTTATGACAGAAGCAACAACAGACCCTGAAAGCACTTGGTTTGTTGAATGATACAAGACACCATCCAAGCTAGCACCAATGGCCTCTACATCATCCTGTAAATAGATTTAACATTAGACAGTTTGTTAATGTCCAACTTGGGGGGGGGGGGAAGATTAACAATATACTTGCCTCCAGGCTATCAGTCTTTGCGTAGAACTCTTCGAAAGTTTCTTCATGTGGTTGTGTTGTACCTTGACCCTTTACATTTGCAGTCTGCAGTATACCTGTTGTGCCACCAATGGTCCAGACCAGCTGTGAAGATTTGAGTTTCTTGCCAGGTCTGGAATTTTAACATTAGCTGCCTTTACTAAATCTAATAATTTGGTACAATTTAGTATACTAGTATCATCTGTCCTATACTAGGACATCTCACTGTAGTACAAGTCAATCTACAAAGGTTTAGGACAGGGGTTTGAGGGTGAAGACTCTAGGGTAAAAGGGTGGTTAATTTATGGTGGGGTTTGGCTAAAGAACTGGTAAATGAAGGCTCATTAGAAATGTTGAAATGATGTAGGGAAGATCATTGACAAGGGAGTATCTTGTGAAGGGATGCTAGGAGAGAGGGGGGGGGCAATACAAATTAAGCAGGGGTTGGGCATTGAGGAATTGGCATAGGGGGATAACCATTCTATGGGTACATGCAGTCTAGTGCAAACAAGGCAAGAGACAATGTTAATGTTGGTAAGAGGGCAAAGATTTGCCAATATGGTGTTAGAGGCAACATATTAAAATCTCTTTTCAAAAGGTTTATTTCTAGTGGTGGAGGAAGTGATAGATGGAATGTGGTATATTGGAATTTTTTAGAAATGGTCTAGTGTTAAATACTGGGTAGAGGAGAGGTTGGAGAGCATTTTCAAACCTTGAAGTTTATTGGGAGGGGTAAAATTTAAGATCATGTGAAGTTTTATACTTCAAGCAGGGGCAGAGCAAGTCATGTACAAAAGGCCAGAGTTAAAAAGCTTTACCTAGATGAGGAAACCCCACTATAATAATTTTACCACAGTTAAAAGTTACATGGCAATTTAGTGATCATGACCATGTTGGGCAAAAACAGTACAAAACAGGCCAATGTTAAAATGGTCATGTAGTTTGACAAGCAAGACCAATTTAAGTTAAGGGGGGGGGGTGTCATTTGAAGGCACCCTTGGTGCTAGATACTTTTAAAAAGCTGGGGGAAGAGTAGCACTAACCCAGCAGTGCATCTTCATGAAGTAGGCAAGTCTCATTCAGCAATTAATCTTTGCTAAACTTGGCATATTGAAACTTAATATAGGGAGCAAGGCTGGGCAGGTGCAATCTTAAAGATTGCACTATGTAATGCACAAGCAGCTACCGATTTAACCAACAAGGACTAAATTTAGTCATTGTTCAGAGACTTTACTTTGACAGTAAGGGACTCTTGTGTCCCCCTGAGGGGGATTTAAAAGATTAATGTAAAGGGCTATAGGATAGCGAGTGTTAAGGACCACTTTATTACAGGGAGGTGGAGAAGAGGAAAGCTTGAAAGCTATGCTTTGGGTATAGGCACTTGTTGGCATTAGGTATGCAAGAAAGAGTTCACTTTAGGGCAGAGCCAAGTGCAGGACAAATGAAAATTCTAAAAAAGGGTCAGGCCTCCAAAACCTTCTACTACGGCGACAGATTGGCTATGGGAGGCCTGTAGTGTGGTGGTAAGAGGTGGTCCTCCCTCTTCCCCCCCCCCCACAAGGGGTAAAGCATAGGTAAGGGGATTAGCATGTCCATGGCTCATGAGGTCGTTTCATGAGCCCATCCAAACCTAACCTAAACATGGCTCATTAGGGAGTTTACAGGAGGGGTTAGGGAGATACCATGTAGAATTACTAGACAAAGGCAGAGTAGAGAAGGCAACACTAGACATCCTCTAACTGCCATCTCCTAAGCTGCCCCTCCCCCCCCCCCCAAACAATGGGCATGCAGCTCTAGAGCCCTTGCCCAAATCAAGCTTGTTTTACAAACATACCAACCTGTGATACATCATTAGTCATCACAATTTCATCTGCAATGCTTGTTCAAGCAGAGAAATTGTTGGTTTTCTGCCATCCAAGTCTGCTTGCAAGTCGACAAGACCCCTCGAGAAGAAGATCTTCCCCGTCTTTTGGTTTCTCTAAAAAAATCAATTAGAATCATTATTACACAAGTTGAAATAACAAAGTCTGTATTGAAAATTTAGCAACAGGATCTAGTTAAAATCAAGTTACCTAGGTTTACTTCGTCCATGATCACTTCCCTAGAGTCGAGACTGCTTTTTACACCTTCCTTACAGACATACACAATCACATAAGTATTGCTTAGTCTCTTCATGAGAAGATTATGTATGGAGTGGCAGTGCGTTTGCATTACAAAGCTAGGCTTGAAATAACCATACACATCATCTGTATAAAAGGATACACTGTCCTGTAGAGGAAAAAAGAATAAAATTAAGAAAATGCTTATACCTAACAATCTTCAAGACTGAACAAAAAAAAAGAAAAACTTAAAACGACGGGGTAATATGAGCACAGATTTCTAGGCCATGGAAAAAGGAGAAAGAGGCA
>NW_023661685.1:5000-17182 GCF_015228065.2 Penaeus monodon | reverse complement strand
TTTATGGTTGGGTATATGATATGTAGTTTTTTTGGATATATTATATATTTTATCTGTGTTGTTTATAATAATATATATATATTGTAATGAACGGTTATAAGCGCCAAAAAATTATCAACTGCACTCAGGCTAATAAGGTGGGGGGGGACAGAAATTTTTTAACGAAATTTGACAAGGGAAGTTATTTGTGTAGGGGTGAATACTAGTTTTTTATAATTGTGTGTGGGACAAAACAAAGACAAAAAGTGTACACAAAAATAGAAGGGAAAACTCTCTCAAATATGAATTTAGAAGAAGTGTGATGCATGGGTTTCGAGTGTGTGTGTGTAGGGTGTGTTTTGGTTGGTATTATTTTTAAACCCCAAAAATGATCTTCCACAAGTGACGGGCGCAAAATCCTTGTACTGGAGATTAGATCCTATTCGGGGAGAGACCCCTCAGAGTAGATTCTGGGGGGCCCTACCAAGGGTAAGAGCACGGGAGATGCAGCAAAAAAAACCCGGTGTAAGGGGTTTGCAGAAACCAGGCCAGGTTTTATGCCCAAAGACCAAGTGACCTGGATTTTTGCAGGAAACCTTTGGTTTTAACGATGGGGGGAAAGTGTCTCTCGCCACGAACCCCGAGCAGGAGAGTAAAGATGGGTTACTTGGTTCTCATTTCGTATGATTAGATTGATACATACACCCACAGGTGTGGAACTTCCCAAATAAAAAAGGGGGAAGAGCCTTAACCAGGCAAGTTTTGGGGAAAAAGGAGCCCCAATCATACCCTTTATCTGGGAACGGGGGGACCTTAGCCCAAGAAAATTAGGGGCCCGAGCCACTTCGGTGCTTTAAGTGCCAAAGTACGGGCACCACCAGGCTAGCTGCAAGGCCAACCAAATTTTGGGGCCTTAGCAAAGGACACAACACCAGGGTGCTGAAGGCAAAAGAAAGGGAAAGGGGCACAAAAGCCAAAGTCCCAACTTTTCCAAGGGGGATCCGCCTGGAGCCCCGGTTGCTCTGCCCGGAAAAAAGGGGACCTCAGGCAAGAGGTTTCTAAAAAGCGACAGACTTCGTTTTTGCTCCCCCCGGCACCCCTGAGGGGGACTGAACAAAAAAAAAAAGATTACCACCCAGGGGGAAGGGAAACCCCCCCCAGCCACCAGATAAACCCAATAAAAAGGAGTTTTCCAAACATTTCTAAAATGCAGAAAAAAAACCCCAGAATGGTTTAAAGAACACTGCAAAAACCCTCCCCAAGAGAGATAATCCCTCTTTGAAAAAGAAGATATAACTCCTTCTTGTCACTCAGTAGCAACAGTTTTGGGGGGGTCCATTTGAGGAGGGGGAAGAAAGGCGGTCACCGGGTGCCAGCCCCCCAGACGTCGCAGTCCTGAAAGGGAGGAAGCGAACAGACCCAAAAAGCAGCCCCACCTCACCCCAGGATGAGATCCTTCCCACTCCAACCCCCCTAAGGAAGCCGCCTTTTCGGGTGGGGGGCTTGAGGCCCCAAAGACTGGTGACCCGGCCCAGGGGGGCTACCATATGGAGGGGGTCACAGTGAGGGATGGGGCCCAAAATGGCTTCCTGGTGCCCAAAGGCCTTTTGGAGGGGAGGGTGCCCCCACCCCTGGTCATTCCTTTGGACAGGGAGAATTTCCCCCAGGTGTTTCCCCGGCTGGCACCCCGATTCCCAGGAGACGGGAGCCCTGGAGGTGGAGCGATGTGCACGCGGCCCGAGTAGCAACACCCTCTTTGGTCCTTTTTCTGGGAGAGGGGGCGCTGATAAAGGGCCCCCGGCAAGCAATCGGTGGTAAAAAATTGGCTAGGGTAAGCAGGTAAATATTTAGTGGGTTTTACGCATAGGTCCCGCGACGCCATTCATACTGAAAATAGTGGCTCGAAATTTTTCCTCATCCCCCTTTGGGTGTTGGGAGATTTGAACCCCAACAAAAGTTCCCCTCTTTGGACCCCTTTGGGGGGGTGGGGGTTTTGAGGAAATGAAAAATTTAAATTTTGTATGAGTACTAAAAAATTACAAAGATTAGCTCTCCCCCCTGACGCCCTACGCAACCCCCGACCTTTCCTCGGGAAAACATATTTTGTCATTTTGGAAAACCTTTCAGTTTCCAAAGGGCAAGAAGGGGAACGTAATGGTTCCCGGGCCCCCAAAAACCGGGAAGAAGGGGAAAACCTCCTAAACCACAAAGGGAAATCTTACGGTAAATATGAAAACTTTTTCATATAGTAAGTCCCTAGTAGTTAGCCCATTAAAGGGTGATAATCATGGATTTGATTTTTTCAAAAGAATCAAAAAAAAATTGTTGAAGTATGTCAACTGATCCCGCACCCCCCAACAGCGAGTGGAGCCTAATATTTGGGGTTTTCCACCGACGGAGGACGTCTGCGTCGATAGCGACTTTTCGGGGGCAAATTTTCAGTTTCCTCCAAAACCCTCAATCGTGAAGGGAATGTTTTTTTTCCCCGAGCCCTAAATGAGGTTTTGAGGAGAAACTTTTAGAGGAACTAGAAAATTTTTAAAAGTAGGGCGTAAAAGTTTTTTAAGAAGAAATTTGACTTTTTGGGAACATTTTACACCAGTTTCCCCTTTTTTAACTTTAATATTTGGTCCTTCCAAAATCATTTAATTTGGCAGGTAACCCTCAAGTAAAGCCATAGTACCCAACCCTATGCTTGTTTCCATGCCGGGGTTTATGGGCATGGAGCCAATTTCTTCCCCGTTTTAAGGGAAAAAGGGAAACCAAGAAATGTTTTTAAGGTGGTACGACAGGTCATCAAGGGAGATGAAAACTGTCCGCCCAATAGTGTTCCATGAAAAAAGAAGCTCATGAAGCTTTTTTCAAAGCAGGGGAAAAAGGTAAAAATTTTGGAAAGAAGTATTGAAAAAGGAGAAAGGGGGGAAAAAAATTTATTTTTCCAGGGCAAAGCGACGTGCCCGTGTGCTTTTTTGACACCCCAGGTAAATCCTTTGTTTCGGTTCGGCCCCATCCCCTTTCCCCACCAACCCCCTTGCTTCCAATGTTTCTTCCCCACCCACACTCGCCATTTTCTTTTAAATCAGCCCCAATTGCTGAAACTGCTCGGCGAATTCCACCAGAAACGGATAGGAGTAGGGGTCATGAAGAGATCCCCCTCCCAAAGAAAAGGTCTTTGGAGCCACGGGTGAGGCCCCAGGGCCCTCTGGGCAGCCCCAGGCCCCATATCCACGGGGGCCTCTGCTGCTAGGCAGAAGCCCCTGAACCAAAGGCTCGGGGTCCTTGCCCGGGAAAAGGAAACCTGAGTTTTTAAAAAGATATTTCAAGGGGGGTTTTTGGGGAGCCGTCGGGAAGGGCTCCAGGGGGTCTAAACAGTGACAGCTCCAGCTGCACCACACCCACAGGGCCTCTGTGTAGGCAGAATCCCCCTGAAGCAAAGCCTAGGTCCGTTTTTTTCCAGGCAAAGAAACCCGGGCTGTCAAAAGGAAGCCTGGGAAAAAATATTTCCACGGGTAAAACAAACCCTAAAAAAGACCTCCCAAGATCCAGGAAAGGAAAACCTAAAGGTGTAGGGAAAACCCTGCCCCCAAGGGCTGCCAAAACACCTTATAAAAAAAAATTTTTTAAAGAAGGAACAAAAATCCAATGGAACGTAGGGAATTCATGCAAAAGGGAAGAACTGCAACATCGATGTTTATGTAACCTTTTTGTGAGCCTAAAGAGTTTAGCCCAGGGAAAATCATCCGATTCCCTGAGAGGTTTCCCAATTTTCAAGCCATTATGGGTTTTTGACAATGGACCTCATGGGGGAAGTAGAGAATGGTATCAAGATATTCCCCCAGGCCATAAACTGCAACAACACTGGGGGAAAGGTTTTGAGAATAGGTTGAACGACCTACACTTTTGCATCTATCTCCCTTCCTCCAATAATCTCAACATAAATGATTGGAAGTTTATTGGGCATTTTCCCACATATTCACTCTGGGAGATTTAAATGGTCGGACACCTCTGGGGAGACTTTTGTGAAACCCCTCGAGGAAGGGGCCTTTGGAGTCCTTGCCCTAAGAGTAGATGCTTTTTTGAACATGACATCCCCACATTTCCAAATTCAAACTGGGACATTCTCCCAATATAGACTGTCAATTGTCTCACGTTTTCACAGAGAATTCATTTGGCAGGTTAGGGAAGATTACATGGAAGCACATTTTTAAATATTTTTGGAGGGGGTTTTAATGGATTCCGCCAATGGAGTGCAGAGATGGCGATTTTGAACATGCGGACGGGGAACTTTTAGACAACTGCAGTATGCATGGATCGGAAGATTCCAGTGTGTTCAAGATGTGTTAATACTTCACACCCACGAATCACCTTCCCGCAAAAGATCCTTTCCCAAAAAGTAGCGGGCATACCGTCGCCCTCCAGTACCATGGTGGTCTGAGAAGCCAAAAAAGGGTTGTCAGAGCAAAAAAAAGCTGCATTAAGGCAGTTAAACACCCCCCAGGATGTAACTTACCCATTAAAAAAAAAAAACCCGAGCCAGCCAGGCGGGTGCAAAAGGGGGCCAGCGGACGTCATGGGGGGACGTAGTCTCCTTGATTAACTCTGGGACCCCTTAGCATGGGTATGGGACAAGGGGTGCGAAGACGCGGGAAAGAGCAATCACTGTCACCACCTGGTTTTGAAGTTTGATGGATAATCACAAGATAAAAAAGAGGCAAAGAGCTAAATCCATGGCAGGATCCCCTCGGGAGCATTTTACCTGCCCGACTCCACTCTTGGGCTGAACAGGAACAACACCCGGTCGTTTTCAGTAGGACGCAGCAGAATTCCCAAACAACTTGCCTTTTTTGAGCAAGGAGGGGGAATCTGTTTTGCGTCGCCGGAAGACGCCCCGGGAAAAGTGACGATTTCCATCCCAAATGATATCTCACTTACCAGAGAGACCCAAAAAAAGTTTTGTTGGCCCTTTTCAATAGGATTAAGGGGGGGGACAGTCCCACCCACATGAAAGGGGGCTATAATTCTTTCCCTGTCCCAAAACCCGGAAAGGGAGTTCCCACCGGGGAAATTACAGCCCAAATTTTCCCTACCAGTGATGCAAACTGATGGAGAAAATGGAAATTCAGGTTGAAGGATGCTAGAAAAGGAAAACGGGGACTCCATATCAATTGGGAGAAGATTTAGACGACCACAGATGCATTGTAAGGAGGGGAAGCTATACGAATTTCGCACGCGAGTCACTGATAGCAGTTTCTTGACCTTGAAAAGGTTTGGGTATACTTGGAAGCATGGCATACTCAAAAAGTTGAGACATTGGCTTAAGAGGAGCATTTCCCACCCCTTTATAAAAGCTTCCCCTTTCTAACAGGAAAAATTAAGTTGGGGGGAAACAGTTTTTTCTAATCGGAAGACAGCTGGAAGGGGGCCCACAAGGAGTGTCTAATGGACCCCGTTTTTTCCCCTTTTCATAAAAGCATGTAAAGCCTTTTTTCCAAGTTCTGGGTTCATGTAAACGGATTTTTGGTGACTTTACACGTATGCTCAGGAGGAAACTTCAGGATGGAAGGACACAGAAGGGGGGGCAATAAAAAACAGGGTACAGTGGACAACATTCTGGGTTCAAATTTCCCCAAGCAAGCCCGGCTATACATTTCCCCCAAACGAGGAAAATTCCCCCTCCCTCATTTGGAGCAAACCCCCTGAAATTTTTCCAAGAGGTGAGTACTTGGGCTAATTTTTTACTCAAGGCTTTAAAGGGGGCCCCCATAAACAGTTTAAAGAAAGGTACAAAAGCACTTAGTATTTTTTCAGGTTCTTTCACATTACTTGGGGTGCAGACCGCACAACGACACGGGTTTTCCGACGCTTATTCGTAGTAAGCTTTTTTTATGGATGTGAAACTTTTTCATCTGCAAAAAACCCCCTGTTCCCCGGGCATTTGGGTCGGGTTTATAATGAAGCTTCAGAAAACTGTATGGGGCTTCAGGTTTCCCCCTGTGGAGTCCCTGTTGTGAGAGTGGGGAACCACCTCTTTTATTACACCGAGAATACATGAACCTGATTTAAACGAGAATACAAAGGATTCCAGGATTCCCAACCAGATTGGTTTCAACCCCTTTTAAGAAGGCACCTATGGAGGGGGAAGAGGTTTGTGGAAGATTTAAATTTTAGTCTCACTAAGGTTTGGGGTTGGGGGAAATTCCCCCAAATTTCCCCCTTTGGGTAATCAAGTGACTGGATTTTGTCGGAATTTGGGAAAGGGGAGAGATCCGAAGCAGAAGTCCGAGAAAAAATTTCTTCAGCAATTTTAAAACGGGGGCAGATGCAATTTTTAAGTGTTCGAAAAACTGAAAATGGCGGGGGGTTTTTTTTCAGCAGTGGGGAGGAAAATTTCATCTGGGGTCTTTTCTAGCAGCCTGATCTTACGCAGGTTACATGCAAAACCTTACAGCAGTTAAGATGACTAGAGATTTTTCGAACCCTTTTTGTTTTTATAATTTTGACTCTCGTAGTGCCCTTTTAAAACAACAAGAGCTTAAATATCACATCCATTAGTGAGGGAGGGTTTAAGATGGTTGCATGATGTCAAACGTAAAAAAATAACTCTATGTTTGGGTTTTCCAGCGAGTGGTATCAGGGGGAATGAGCGGCTGCAGAAGGCAAAGGCAGCTGCCGTCAGCTTTTTGATGCTTTTTCCCCTTCCCCCCAAACCCACCTGAAAACCCCGCATCAGAAATTGGGCTTCGTGATAAAAGGAGGGAAAAAGGAGGATACCTCCAGAAAAAACGCGAGACATTTTGAGGACCTTTGGGAGTGGGCGACTAGATCCATCCCCAAACCCAAAAGTGGGGAAATTATTAACAAGATAAGAATCGGGCACACAAGACTGATCATGGGCCATGATGGCTAAAAAAAGAAGCATTTGGAAGGAGCCAAGGCCATTAACGATGCACATGTAGGGAAAGATGTGCAAATTTTCAGACCAAAAAAAAATTTTCTTGTCTCCCCCATATAAATGAAAAACGTATTGGGGGAAAATTTTGGGCTAGAGGGTCTTATTTTAATTTTCCCTTTGGGGAGACTAAAATTTTTAAAAAATTTAATTTTGCTAATGTTTTTTGCAAAATTTTATGCACTTACAGCATAATATTTATGCTTTTATTTTTAATCTATTTATTATATTGTAAGATATTTATTTTAAAATTTTTAAAATTTTTAAAATTAATATTTCAGTTAACAAGGTATTCCCCCGCTAAGACCTTAGCTGTTGCGCGGGAGATAATTTTTAAAAATCAATCAATCAATCCCCCACTCCAACCCAGGCCACGCCCCCACAGGGAGAGCCAAAAAGGCGAAAACTTGCGCCAGTGCCAGAACAAAGAGACCTTTTTCAGGTAAAATCACATAGCACATACAAATCCTAAAATTTGAAAAACCAAACTCCAAAAATGAGAGTTTCCAAAGGTTCCACTCTCAGGGACCATGGTTAGGCTGTAAGCAGCCCAAAAAAAAATGAAGTCCCTCACCAGCAAAGACTTTACAAGGAGTTGTCAAATTTTGACACAATGGCTCTGAAAAGAATTAAAGAAGTTCTGAGTAATTACCCCATTTTAAAAATCATTACACACAATTAAGATATACATAGAACATCTATGGCTTTAATACAAAAGCCATCCCCCACACAATAGTGAAACAAAGAACATTGACATTGCGTGCTCCCGGAAACATTTTAAAGATGGGGGTTTTCGCTTCTCAGGGTACATGTCGTCATGTGCCAACTAGCTGGCAAAAAGGTTTGATCACCCCGGTCAGAGCAACAACCCCTTTCTTGAAATAAGATACACCGCACTGTGGGGAGGATGTTTAATTTTTGAGATTCCCTGTCTGGGGGCCCCCCAAGGTATAAGTGTACAGCAAGCCCGCTGTAGGAACTTAGGATAGCCAGTTTGTGGCTACTACAGCACAAGACCGAGGGACATAGGGGGGGGAAACCCCAAACAGTCCACCTCATCCTGGCTCCCGCGGGCACCGGGTGAGCAGGCCACGCTAGCCGGTGTTGAGACTTTCCCCCAGATCGCTCTTTTCAAAAGCCAAGAGGCAACAAATGCAAAGGGGGGTCCTAGCCCACCCTGGGCCCCTGCGGGTCTGGGGGGGAGAATTTGAGGTGGCAAGAGACTGTAAAGGGACTATTAAACGTTTCTACAAGGTGTGGCCCAGCCCAAAAGCCCCAAGCAAATCCAAAAGGAAAAAGACAAGGCCAAATGGCAAGCCTTTAGAATGCCCCGGCCCCGCGTCTTTGAAGCAATGAACCCCCACAGAGTGAAAAGTGGAAGTGCTGAAGCCAGCTATCAGTGCCATAAATAAGCAGGCCCCAAGACTATGCCCAAAACTCGGCCATGGTCCAGGAGTTAAAAAAGACGCCTGATTACTTTTAAAAAGAGAAAGGAAGTCAACACAGAGTAAAATGGTAGAAAAATTCGAAGGCAAAAAACCCTGAAACCTTGCCCCCCTAAGGGAAGGGAGTCAGGGTGCCCAAAGGGAAAAGCCAATGGGTGAGTCCTTTTAAACCCCCGAACCACTTTTCAGAGCGTGGCAAGGGTAGGCAAGCTCTAGCCGTCAGCCCCGAGGTGCCCAAAACCAAAACTCAACAGAAGTAAACAGACTGGTGCAGAGTTTCAGCAAGAACAAGCGCAACAGTTGCCACTGAGGGCAAAAACCCCCAAGTACTACGGCAGACTTGTCATATCAGAGAGAGGGCAGCCGAACACGATATCTCAGATGTTATTTCTCTGAGGAACTAAGACAAACCTACAAAAAACAGTTCTGGCACAGCCCCAGGTTCGAAGGAATCTCGTACCCCATCATTTCGACCTAGGACTGGCAAGTGAGCTTACATTCCTACAATCATCAACAAGTCCTGGGAAACTTCCATCTACTCCAGAGCTGGAAGAGGGTTCTCATAGTTCCCATCCTTAAAAAAAAAAAAGAAGCCAGGAAGAAGTACCGCCCCATCTCTCCTCCTCAGCTATCTGGGCAAGGCAGCCGAAAGAAAGGTACTAAACCGACTCCAATGGAAAATTGGACCCCCATATGAACACCTCCATGAGTTCACAAGGGGCATGAGCACAAAACACAGCATAACCACACTCTTAAGCACAATCAGCACTGTCACTTCTGTGGTATTATTCCTAGACCTGGAGACGGCTTTTGAATTATGAAGTCCTCTTGCTATCAGGAGACCCTGATCCAGAAGGGAATCAGAGGAAAGCTCCTGGCTTAGATAGGTGACTATTTCATAAACAGAATGGTGAAAGTCAGATTCCAAGGTCACCTATCACAGCACAGGCCACTAAAAAACTGGAACACCTTAGAGTGGGATCCTCAGTCCAGCCCTTTTCAACACCCTAATGTCCTGCAACTCAACCTACAACCTCTCAGTGGGGTGCAAAATCATCTACTATGCAGACGACGTTGCAATCATCTCACTGGACCACACTGCCTAAAGTAAAGCCCAGTGCTGTCTGGACCTTGTATCTGAGGAGTGCTGTAGGACAGGACTGAAGATCTCTGCAGCCAAATCCAAAGCCATGGCTCTGAGACTAAATGTTCAAGGCCAAGACTGAGAATCTAGGGACTGAAATTAGAATGGGTCCAGGTCTTCCAATACTTAGGGTAATGATTGATCAAACCCTCTCCTTTAAAGAGAAGGTCCGGTACTTGGTTGATCAAACCAAAGTAAGACTGTCTGTCATGAGGACAATTATCTGGGAAAAACCCAAAATAGGAGCTAGACATAAAGTACTAAGATATAATTTACATGCCATCCAACCCATTGTGGACTATGTTCTGTCTCACTGATTGCCGCAAAGATTAAGAGAAAAAACTGGGGGGGGCAGTTCAAAATGAAGCCGCCAGGATTATTCTCGGTGCCCCAATGTGGACGAAGGCCCTCAACCTCCTCATGGGAGGCAAACTTTCTTTCCCCCCGGAATCACGAAACTGATCTCATGGGCAGCTCAGTTCCTTTCAAAGGTCATCCAAACTCTCTGGAACACACATGAGACAAAAAATACTCAGATGCCCAGAACAAGACCACAAGCTGTTTTCAAGCAACTCCTGGCTGTCTCACACAGCCAGGGTGTTGATACGCTATCAGCTCAAATAGCAACTACTTTCCAAGGGCATAGATTTTCCCCCCACCGACTCTATTTAAGCCCCGCCGTGGGCAAAACCTTGATCGAGGGTTTTTGTTATGAAGTCAAGGAAAAAGAATTAATACACCATGCCTAGTCTAAAGGCAGAAGCTGAGAGGGTCTTGCAGCCGTCACTCCCGGTAGGGAACATACTTCACAGATCAAAGTAAACAAAGACGGCTTTGCAGCAATACAATATATACAGACTCCAGGGCAACCATTGACTGTCTACAACAAAGCTCACCCAAAGACAACATCTGCCTCCTGATTACTGTCCTAAACCATAGCACAGAGGATTTTGCTCAGGGTAGAAGAATAATCATAAACTGGGGGGACCAAGATGTCATTTAAGTTTGGACCATTTGATTTGTCATTTCGCTTCTAGAAGTCCCCGAGTCAAGAACACCACCAGCCCCTGTCCCCAGAGATGGCCACCCCCCGTCAGCGCTTGCTCCCAGATCATGTATCGTGGGGTTCATACTTTTTTGCACACTTCCGACTATAAAGAGTCAAGCCGTACCAATCTATCACGTACCCACCAGTCCAACGTAGAACGCATCCATAGCCTTTTACACACACCTATATGTGCGGTCCCACACCTCCCGGGACCCTTTTTATTTGGGGCTGGTCGGCGGGGGGGGTTTAGAAAGGTGGCGTGCACCCGGAGGACCACCCGAGGTTTAAACCTCAGGCAGCTTCCAGGTAGGCGCTTGGAACATTGGTCCCTGCGGGGACGATGAGCGGTTACCTCTGCTATCGCGGGAATTGAGGCGACTGGGAGTTGAGGTGGCTGCCCCTCAGAGAAAACCTGGTAGCGGCATGATCAGTGTGGGTGGGTACACCTACTACAGGTCGGGCTGCAGCAATGGTCACCCCCTCCAGGGTGTAGCCATAGCCATCTCCAGTCGACTTCAGCCCTTGGTAGTTGAGGCGACACCCGGGTTTATGAGCGTATTATGGCACTGAGGGCTGAAGCATTGCTATTGGCTTCAGTCTTTATTGCTATGTACGCCCTACTGAGTTTTGTAAAATTGATGTGAAAGAGGTGGGTTTTATGCCAAACTTGCATCTGTGGCAGACAATTGCCCCCCGGGGAGATATTCGCATGTCTGGGCGACTTCAATGCGGTATCTGGCTGTGAAACCCAGCTGGCTATGAGATGTCCGTAGGCCCCCATGGTACGGGAGCTGATCCCAGCAGTGAGAATAGCCTCTTCTCTGGGACTTTGCTAAAGGGCCCAGAGGGAAAAAGGATCTCTGGCTCCTGGTACCAGCGCTCCAACCCAATCGCGGGACATGGTACAGCGAACAGGTACAGTGGCCAAGGAGATCGACCAATTCTTTTTAGCACGCAATGGAGGATCTCCAAAAAATGCAGGGTTTACCGGGAGTGCTGAGTTCTGTGGCACCGACCATAGACTGGTCCACCCTTTAAAACTCCCATCCCTCCAGGGGCCACCCAAAGGGTTTCACCTGGACAGACAAAGGGGAGGAGGAGTGGCCCGGGGGTTTCACCATGGTAGTCTTGAGATTCACAGAATCAAAACCTGACGGCCCCATTGTTTTGGGGGAGCTTTTCAAGCGCATAACACCAAAGAGTCAGGAGTCCATTGGGGCCCGAGGGCAAGGCAAAATTTCCCATCCCCTGGAGACATTAGAGGCCACTGAAGCGGCACAAGGCTCGGCTGAATGGGGAAACAAGTCTTGCCGTTCCTGGTGCGTAGGGCTCGGACACTGCGAGAAGGACAAGGGAAAAAAATTTATCAGGAATCTTGGAGGAGGTGAAAACCCTTTTTGGAAATGACCTTTGCCCCCCTACCCAAACCCTGAGAAAACGAATCCCAAACTCCCTAAAATGAGGATCATCTAGTCATTTGGGGTTCGTGAAGTTGGGTTTAGTATTTTGAGCAGTTTACCCGGTAGACCCCCAAAGTTTGTTGGAGCAAAACGGTGTCTCATGCCTGTGCCGGACCCACCCCTCAGTGAGGAACCCCCCCTACCCTAACAGAGGTTT